>NC_133483.1:12002048-12107914 GCF_025370935.1 Choristoneura fumiferana | reverse complement strand
GATCACTTTTGTACCTTGTTCCTTCCAGTCGTTACATGATTTCGTGTGGCTTTTCAAACACCACGTTTAAGTGACAAGGTACAAAAGTGATCACTTATTTATGACGTAAACTGTACACACAGTTATGAAGAAAGTGGCGCCCTCCTTCAATTCCTACTGTTATTTATGTATTTTCCAGCTATATATAACTCTTAGATAAAAATAAAAAAAAATAAAAAAAGATATTTTCAATACTCTTACTTCTACTCTTGAAAATCTAATATATAAAATGTGTTTGTGACCAAACTCCTCCGAAACGGCTTGACCAATTTTTACGTTTTTTTTTGTGTATATTATTATTATTGTTATATAAAAAATTAAATCTCAACATTGTTGTACATCAACAAATCAACTAATGGGATGGTAGGGGATTATGAAGACGATATTTATAAAAAACTCATTTTTATTATTAAAAATCACAATTCAAATTACACGATCTCTGTACATAAATAGCGATCAGTATAAAACGCTTAGCTTTAGCTTCGTCCAGGATAAAATCATAAATCTAATTATATGTACGTAGACTTTCAAATACATTATTTTCCTCGGTAAAAAACAGAATTTCATGACAGTATTTAAGTAAAAATACATAATTCGATGTGTCTTTTTCATCAGAAAACTGTCGAATTATACTAAAGTAAATGTACATTTTGTATTAATCTATCTAAACCAGCAACACAGCAGCAGCAGCCTTAAACGAGCAATTCTTGTATATATATAATTTCATGGATCTCGGAACGGCTCAAACGATTTTGATGAAATTTGGTGAGTAGGGGTTTTCGGGGATGAAAGATCGATCTAGCTTGGTCTTATCTCTGAGAAAACGCTTGTTATCGAGTTATAGCCCGAGCAAAGCTCGTTCGCCCCAGATACTTTTTATATTAAACCTCACTTTACAAAATTTTATATCATTCAATTGCCCAGTTTACAGAAAACTTCTTCATTTATCTATATTAAACTTTATTGCACAATAAAAAAAGATACAAAGCGAGGGCTTACGAGTACTTAACGGCAATAGATTAGGCATTCTGAGCCAGTCTGCCATCGAGCAAAACATCGTGGTGCAAAACTTACAAGCTGACTCTACAACATGTAGAGGTCTCTACACATTACACCGTATCATGCCATGTTGGTTATGAAACGTGCTAGTGGGCATAGTCTCATACTTATACTTTTCAATACAAATAATATATTTTTGCCTCGCACGTTGATATAACGGTCATGGTATGATACGGTGTAGTTTAATGTGTAGAGACCATAAACGCAGTTATTTATGAAACTGTATCGTAATAGGGGTCCTTAAAGCAAGAGTGTAGTTTTAAGGCCTAATTAGGGCAGAAGTACCGTTTGTGGCCACTGTACCGTTTTGGCCATTTATTGTTTAAATAAACATTTGAAATAAATTTATAGTAATAAAACATTATAAGCTTTATTCGTTTCAGTATAAACTTTTGAAAACTCAGTAAACATATTGTTTTAATACTATAACTTTTTATATATTACTTCAAATGTCTGCTGGCCAAAAACGGTGCCTCTACCCTACATACAGTTGCAAACAATATTTTATCTACATCCATGTATTAAATCCTCTATCATGTATTCAAGAACCATTGAGAATGACCTGCATTAACGAGAACTAGGTAGGTATGTCTGTCCACGAGCTGCGCCGCGACGACCTGCTGCTGCTCTTGCGCGCGACGCGACGCGCCCCGGTGCTGTAATGTTGTATGAAATCTCATCACGATACAGATATCTGATTGTAATGACCATTACGATACAGCCGTGTTCATAATAGAATCCAATGTCGTAATGCTGGTCATTATCTATGGTCTTTGTATTCATAATGGAGGATTTACTATATGGGTGTAGATAAAATATGTTAACTGGCCAATCCATCGCCTAGCACAAGTGACTGCGACTCGCTATTCCGCGTACCTACCGCTTTTTAACTACCCAGTAGGAAAGAATACAAACAAGCGACAAATCACGATTTGTGCTGTCTGTCAAAGTTACCAGGGTGTTCCGAGAATCCCATAAATAATAAATTAATTGGACTTGGACAGTAGTTTACCGATGACACCGACAATGGAATCGTAATAGTGGACTATAATTGAGATGACAAGGACGAGCATGGCGAAACAAATGCCTGTGATGTACATAAACTGGCTGGCCTCCTGTGGTGTCGCCAGCATTTCTTCGCTGCTACTGTCGCGGTCCAATGCGTCGAACTCTGACGTATCTGGAAATTAAAAAATTTTGTTTAAACTCTACATCATAATTTCATTTTGAACACTTTTCGACTAATAGAAGTGGACGAAATTCGACTTGCAACATTTGACCTGTCGCTGATCTAAATCAGATTTCCGCTGTTTTCCAATGCTATCTTTTAGACTGCGTTTGCACCGAAGATGTGCGAGGAATGTGTTTTTGGATGAACCAATAGAAACGCTTCATTTACCTATCCTCGCACAGCACATCTCTGGTGGAAACACCCGAGCGGAGCGAGGCTAGGCAAATAGAAGAAAGAAAGAAAATAAATTTTTCTACCAACTCTCTGCTCTAGAGCAGAAAAAATGTATGAAAATACTTTATTGCATTGTTTTACATTTTTTTTTAATTGCACCACCAAAGAGGTAACACAAGTATTTTTGCTATAAAATTAGCCTGCATAGTGTAAAAAAATCTAGCGTTAGGTTGCTCAATCTGACCGTCTTATAAAATTTAACAGCTTGCGTATAAAAAAGCCGTATATTTAAAAAAAATTTTGGGTATTTTGTTGGCCAACCTGGCGCCCATCCGAAATTTGGCAGATCGCGGGTAAAAATATCTGCTACTGGCTACTAACTCTGCCAAAAAAAAGTAAGAAATTAAAAAAAAATTGGCGGGAATCTTGCGAGTTTCATTTTTTAAGAGTGCAAATGTAAACAAAAATGGAATCATCGAGTGCTAGTGACATTTCTTTCCTATTAATTGTTTAGCATGAGTTTTTGTTTCGTCTACTATTCCAGTAATAGTTGAAAGAAAAGCAGATTATGCACCTCGCATTAAGGAATTTATATTGCCCTCGTGCTTTTTAAAGCCCTCGCTAACGCTAATAAATAACTTTCTGCTTGGTGCAACAATGTACTATATTTAACGCCATAAAATCATCACAATTAACATAACAATAGAAATAGAACAAAGACAAGACATACATGACGCTAAATAGGTCCCCACTCATAAATGAAGCGTTTCTATTGGTTCATCAAAAACACATTCCTCGCACATCTCTGGTGCAAACGGAGGAGCCTAGGTATATCCAAATACTAGGTACAAAGTACTAAGTACACAAGCAAATACTACAAGTTCAATATCTTATCCGTTACTTCTGCCGCTGAGTAGCAGACTAGCAGTGCCTACGCTGTTGTGTACCAGTGTAAAGGGTAAGATATCCGGGGAAAACTACTGGCACATGAGTTGCTCCATCTTAGTATTAAATTAAACCTTTTGAACGGCACAGTCTCGGCAACACATGACAGCTTTAAATCGTGCCATGGGCGCCACGAAATTGTTGTGTGTTGCGACTGTGGCGTTCAAAAAGTTAAAGTTGGCAAAGCATTAGCATTCAGGTATAGACTAAACACATTAAACATGATAATATCTTTGTGAGATTACGAATAAAGGTATTCTTTGTATTGAAAAGTATGATAATATGCCTATGGCTTTCCTAACCAACAGTCGCCGTCGCGTGTCATGTATTCGCTTGACATTCCGTTCCTGACGCGTTCCTATAACGGTCATGGCATAATACGATGTAGTGGGTAAAGACCTTAAGTAGTTAGTCCGTATTCCTTCCTTTTATTTTTCAAAATGTTTTTTAACATTTAAATACTGTTCCTTTTATAATATTCCTACGAGTAAATCCATAATAAAAAATCACTTAGCTTACGCAGTTTATGACAGTTCTCAAGTTTAATAATATTGTGTCATTAAACTGGTCCACAATAAAATGGCCATCCGCGCCTTTAGTACTGGTGTAATGACAAGGCCGATATAAATATGCAGGGGTCATGATTTTTTTATGATCTTTATAATAATAACGACTCTTTGAACTCATTACTCTTAAAATTCCTCGGGAATATTTCAGCAAGTGGTTGGTTTACTTTGACTGAATATCCTTGTAAATATGTATTTTACAGAACCTTTTAGCTGTAGTTATCAAATGTTTCCATAAATTGATCGAAGTAGATTGCACCGCGTTAGAAGCGTGACATTTTGATTCAAAAACATTTAAAGGGGTGATCCAAGTAATTCAGCCATCTGTTGAATGAAATTTTCCTGAGTAATTTTAAGACACCTTGAATATTTTGTACATGGCGACCGAGCTACGCTTTGCGTTTTTCGAGGATGCGGCGCAAAAGATATAACAATATTTGTTATAATGCTACATTTGATATAATTTGGTTTGCCCAAGAAGTAAACTTTACAGGATTATTATTAAGTCTTACTGATATGCATTCGTCAGCATAGGTCAGGTTTATTTTACATAACAATCATAGAAGCTTAGATACTTCTCGAGTAAATCGAATTATTTCAAATGTAGTATTATTCCAATATTACAGTTATATCAAATGTTGTTATACATATCTATCACTCGTTTTCAGAAGTAGTTGAGCTATACAAGCAAAATATAGCTTTTATCGAGATACTTCGGCTATTTCGCAATATTTATCGCCACAAAATAAATTTAATTTTACCAGCAGGAGTCTCCAAATCGCAGACTACTTCGGCCTCTGTGATCTGCAGATCGAGTAACTCTCTTACGGAGAGCAACGCTTCTGCGGGCGCTTCCCCGGGGAATAAATAATCGCAGAGGTACAACGAGCCCACTGGCACTAGGACACGGCGGGGTGGCTCGTTGAAACATACTTTTTCTGAAAAAAAAAATAGTCTTTGATCGTCACCATTGACAGCCGGAAGACGTCCACTGTTGAACAAAGACCTCTTTAGAGCACCACAATGACAACAAATTGCCACCTGCGATCGGTTATCCACAACTCTCGCGTGACGTTAATCTACCACTAATCACTACCTAGTGGGAGGTCCGTCAACGCTGCGTCTTTCGGATCCTTGTCGCCACTCGAGAACTTTTCTCCCCCAATGTTGATTGTATTTGAATCACTCAGATTCGAACCATTTTAGTTTCCGTGAAACGTAACCACCGCGTGGCAACATGCAAGTCTAGTTTAGGAAAACGCGACTTAGATACTGAACCGATTCAACCATATCAAATCAATCACAATTAGTCCCAGTTCCATTTTAAAGTTTAGTCAAGTATGTCTTCGATCACTGCTAGCCAATACATCAAAGTTAATTATAATTAACTACATATAGCAGCAAAAATTAGTAATTAAAGGCTGTTAACCCACAGCTGTATTAACTAAACTAGTTTTTACCCGCGTTTTCGCTCATGTTAACCATCAGATGTGGCATTTGAACTAAATTTTGAGATTTCGCGAAAATTCCCGTAAATATTCCCAAAGGTTAGATTGTTATCTTTATTAATGTTGCATAAAAACACTTGTGTCAAATCTCATGTTTCTAAACTAATAGATTGAGATTTCAGTATTTTATTCCGATCCGCGGGAATATCGGAATGAAAAGAAGTATATGTGTTATTAAAGACCCAGGTGTAGACACACCTCAAGATTAACTTTGGTGTAAGTTTTTTTACGCACATTCGCAAGATAAGCAAAACATAGATTTTTATCATACCTTCTGGTAGTAGGTTGTCATCAATCAAAGCATCACAGTGCATGGTAAAGCGAGAGGCTAGTGACCGTACTATGTCCTGTTTCACGGCCGTTATAGCCTCACTGACCGTTGCTTTCGGGTACATGAACACACTGGATGATACAACACGCTGAAGTGTATGCTACCGTCACACTCGAGGTATTCAACTGTCTCCGGTAAGGAATTTTCCTAAAAATATGTTAAAATTTAAAAAATGAAACCGAGATACAAAATTAAAGACGAAGAAAGACATACACATCTATCAAGATATTGAATTCAACTTTTGCAATTTTGAGTCACATTTGTAGGAATGAAGATCTGTGCCACACGGATCTAGTAGAGACAACAGCTCTGGACATATTTTCCAGCACATCCAGAATTAAAATTGCTTTCAAAATTTTTCTGTCAAATGGTATAAGATAAGGGTAGAAAGGGATGGTGAATGCATTATGAAAGAAAGAAAGAAAGATTTATTTGGTTCATTCAGTACCACCACCATACAGAATAAGACTAATATACTAAAACTAACAATAAAAACTAAAACAAACTAACTTATTATGCAAGTGCCAGTGTTTGAACATCACAATGGTTTTGTTATAAATAAAATATACTGGTTTATAGGATAAATCCAATATAGTAAATTAAAATAATATAGTTATACTTACAAATGGCACAAATAAAGACACTTGCATAGATTTTAGAACATCTTGCTGTGTTGGTTTAACATTTGTTTTTGGCTTTTTCTTCTTGTTTAAGTTTTCTAAAGCTTCTGAACCATTCTTCAGTTCTCCATCTATGAACATTACGCTTGTTTCAATTGTCTTATGGGCTGATTCCAATATTTGCTGAAAACATAAAAACTTGCTCTAAAAAGTTTCCTCTAAACTCACATGTATAGTCACCAGCACCAATATCTAACACAAAAAAGTGTGCATAATTATCTGACACAACTCTATTTCTAGGGCCGGTAGGTAGTGTGAGATATTTTTTCACACTCCTCTGTGGCAAATATTAAGGCTGATGACTGAACTTAACACTTCAACATATGTTTAAGGATGACTAAGTTTTTGTAACATGGGGAGCGAAATGTTATAATTTTGAATGTTGGCATCAAACTTATACAAAATATTACCAGACTTTTTACATATAATATCATAATATTATGGGTTTGAAGCAAAAGATTGTTCTTAAAATATGTGTTTGATAATCTATACTAATAATATGAAGAGGAAAGATTTGATTGTTTGTTTGGTTGCATTGAATAGGCTCCAAAACTACTGGACCCATAAAAAAAAATCTTTCACCGTTGGGAAGCTACAATAACTCTGAGTTACATAGGCTATATCATATTTTTTTTTTAATTAGGGATCAGTACTAAAACGTCAATAATGTAACCCAAGGTGTAAAAGAAATAGTTATAAAATGTTTTTCATCGCATGTGCTGCGGAAACTATTAAAGATAGAACAAAAATATGTTCTACAATATTCAAGAATGTAATTAATCTCTACAAAAACTTTGCTAAACCACATGTCCAACTATTGTAGTTATGTCACCATAACTACTTTTTTACATTTTAAAAGTTGATAGAAATGTTGAATAAAATCAGACCATTTTATATATATTAATCCTTATCTAAATAAATTATTTCATATTCAAGACTGTTTCAATACCTGTAGATTACTTTTGAATTATGTAAATCAGACGTTTCATTGAAAAAAAATCTATGCGCGGGTCGGGTGTAGTTTTTGGGAATGGAGCTGAAAAATGTCTGAAGTGCCCTTGATTAAAGACCTTTTAAGGATTCCGTGCGCCAAAGGGAAAAAAAGAGACCCTATTACTAAGACTCCACTGTCCCTTTGTCTGTCGCCAGGCTGGATCTCATGAACCGTGATTATCATATTCCCTATAACAATAAATACTAATAAATAAATAATTAAGTGGGGCTCCCTACATCTAACGTGTTTTTTTTTGGAGTTTTTTGTTCGATATTAATAACCGCAACAGGTAGATGCTGAAAATATTCACAGAATATATAGTTGTATATGGCACTATAAAGATAAATAATATTTTAAATTAATATAAAATAAATATTTAAGGGGAGCTTTGATACAACAAACGTGATTTTTTAACGATTTTTGCTAATGTCCAATGTTGTAAAGATAATGTTACGGAACCCTTCATGCGCGAGTTTGACTCACACTTGGCCAGTTTTTTTAAAAATTTTGCCCATACAAACTATGGGCTACCGGCACTGAGACTTTTTTCCCGACTGTCAAAAGGAGGGTTATTTTGAATATTGCACCTATGCGGTGCGGAGCCGGGGCAGGGCGCTAGTGAATGATATGCTGGCTAAGTTTTTATTGAAATATTTTAGTATACCCCTTAGCATAGGTATTACATTTATGTTAAAAAGGAACAACAGCATATTGTAAAATTAGTACTAAGTGAATGAAAAAAACGTTTTTTTTATCAAACAGCTGGCATCCGAGCAGGCAGGTCACTCGAGGTAAGTGATCACCGCCAAATTCTAATTTTAATTTTCATATGTAATTATTATAGGATATTTTCTATGAGATGCAGACAGCAAGAACCATTACTGAGTTCTACCTATCTAAATTTCATAGAAAATGCCTCTAAAAGACTTACCTGAAATTGTTGTTTCACAGAGATACCACTCTTCTTCACAATAACAGGGTAAACATCATCAAATTCAAAATAGCAGTCCAGCCTCTGCCATTGTTGGGCTTTTGGTAAAAATTTCCAATCAACAGGCTTCAGAACTGTGCTCTTAACTGGTCCAACCTCAACGCTTTTGCATGTTAATACTTTAGTACTCGTAGACATGTGCAAAATGAGTCTTTCAGATATTTCCAGACAGTTACCAAACATGTATGGATTTGTATTGAGTAATTTGTATGTGTAGTTTAATATGGCTCTTAGTTTGCTGAAGCAATTCGGATCTTCAAAAACATCTTCATCAGTTGTGACAAAAATACCTGTAATACATAATGTACACAAATTAAGTTAGAGTACCTGAACGACCAAGTAAAATCAGAAACATGTGTTTTCCTAGAGTTAAGGCAAGGCATAGCAAATTTATCAACATTTTTAGAGCTGTTTCCGAGATCCCCTAACTAAATAAATAACTATGTCAGTAATGCTTATTTATAGTTATCAAATGTGGTGATATAGTGTAAGTTGCCTGCAAATTTAATTTACCTAATAGTTGTTCTAATAGCCAATTTTTAGTCCAGGAGTAGTTAAGCTATGCATCGAAACCGACTTGGAATAACTTAATATGTATGACAAGCTAAATGCAAGTATGTATGTACGAACAAAAGTGTTGCTAAAAAAATTACAACATGTAAAGAGTGTCGGAAACTCCTGGTTCAGTCTGTAAGCAACACAGTATAGACAGCTAAGAAGCACTCTTCTCAAACCTTGAACAAACATTCCTCCAGGCAGCATTCTAGTGACATGTTTGGCGTGGTCGGCTACCCACGCTTCTGATACTCCCGACAAGTTTTTAACCGTCTCTGTTTTATCTGAAGAAAAACTGTTATCTGAAACAGTCTCAGGACTTTTCTCTTCAGGGGTGCGAGCCAAATGAATCACGTTCTCTCGTGCCGCGGTATTCTGCAATTTTAAGCAGGTTCTTTATTTTATTGACATCAGAGTAATATCGTAAACTCCCTGAAGAGCGAACGAGTGTGTTAATTTACTGATTATTTAAGAGGTATGTGTAGTATAATTTTGTGATACATGCCTGACCTAGAATAAGTCCTATAACGAAGGATTCCTGAGACGCGTACTGTTCTAGGTATTGAAGGCAGTACTCGGGGGAATACACTGTTCTAACCATTTTAAAGCTCTCAAATAATTTAATTACATACAGGAAGTTACACGATCGACATCAACAATATGGTTTTGACGGATTCGTTTAGTTTGCAGTGCCACCGCTGCACAATTATAACTACTGTCAAACAATCAAACGTCAAACTGTCAAGTCAGTTGACATGACATTGACAGCTACATTTTAGTTATCCCACCCTGGTAAGACAGAGAAATTGTGCCCATACAGTTTAATTATAATTTATTGTAAAATGCTGACGTGATATTTAAATGGCTTCTGGATTAAAATTTAACGAAACGGGTGCATCTAGTTGTATAGGTTTAATTTAGTTGTCCGTAGTAACGTTCAGTACGGTTATTGTAACGTAAATTACTTAATTAATTTTTCGGTTCTCATGCTGGTAAACTTCGTATTTATTCTAGATCCAAGTAACATAAAATAACTTTTTCACTTCTCATGCTCGTAAAGTTCGTGTTTAAGCTGTATGTGTGCATAAAATAAATTCTTCGTCTAAGACCAAGGTAATCAGGTCAACAGCCACAAACAAGTTTCTAAGTACATAATTTATTGAATCAGGCGTTACTTTGCGGAGGTCCATATCAATGAACTAAAAGAATGGGCAAGAAATGAGAAATGAAATGAGGGTGAGCAAGGAAATTCTTTTAGTTCATTAAGTTTCTACATATTTTTTTAAATAATTTTTATTTTTTATAAAACTAAAAATCAATCAAAATAAATGAATGAAATTAAAAAAAATAGAATTAAGATATGAAAAATAAAAGGTAGGTACAGTAAGCGTCAGAGAAAAGGAACCCCCCTGTGTGACACGTGACAGAACTGTCTGGCCCTGCGGTTAACTATCACGATCTCTG
The DNA here is from genome assembly GCF_025370935.1 of Choristoneura fumiferana. Lineage (NCBI taxonomy): Eukaryota > Metazoa > Arthropoda > Insecta > Lepidoptera > Tortricidae > Choristoneura > Choristoneura fumiferana. Next base: position 12,097,377 of record NC_133483.1, on the reverse strand, counting down.
AGACAAGTGCATCATAGGGAGATGGTTCAAATCCACTTTTGTTTTATTTATCTCGGTTCAAATCCACTTTTTGTTTTATTTATTTTTTGGTATTTATTTTTGTAGTATTTTGATCATTTAAATAAGTAAAAAAAAATTAAAAAGGCATTGATCATTGATAATATTTTTTTTAACCACATTCGTTTTGATACGATCTTCGCAGGTGTGAGTGAGACAAGAGAACCTTAGCACTAAAAAGTAAATGTGTGTTAATAGTTAAATGGTTTATTTTTGCATTGGTAGGATAAGACCTGATACCGATGCTGAGGATGAATGCGATGATCTCTCACAATGTCCACTGATTCGCGAAATGGAATTCTGGTCATATGCGTTTCTGGTAGGTACTTTGCGTAAATAGATTTGTCTGGTAATTTTAGTATCGGGTCATTCGCGAAATGAATTCTGGCCATCTGCGTATCTGGTAGTTTGCGAAATGCACATCTGGTCATCCGCGTATAAGGTAATTTGCGTTTCTGGTACTAAGCGTCTGAGGGTTAAATATAGCTTGTAGTAGTTGGTAGGCCAAGATAGAAGCAAACATGCAAAAATGATTGCCATCCATCATCATCATCATGTCATCCGAAAGACGTCCACTGCTGGAGTTTTTTTTTAAAGTAGGGACGATTAGCATTATTAGCAGGTAGATAAGAATATTGAGTTTATAGTACGGTACGGTCAAGGACTTAATTCATGAGCCACCATGGAACCATTTCACAGTAAACGTCATAGTGACATCGAAGAAAGAAAGAAAGAAACATCGCATTAATTAACAACGAAAATTCCATTTCCGTGGTGACTCATGAATTTTAATTCATTTATTCTTTAGTCCTTGAGTGTACCTAGGTACTATCGAGCTGGGAATCTAGGATTTAGGGTCTAAAATAAGTATCATCTTCGTGCATCTCCAATAGTTTATTGAAAGAAACTTGTGTTTACTACATTTGACTTGCACTCCGCGCGTTGGTAGTAAAGTTGGTAGCAGTTGGTAGAAGAGAGATTGGGACAGCAGGGCCATACTACGAAGTGCAAAATTCGAACTTCGTATCTTGCCGTCCCGCTGATGCTTATATTAATAATACGAAAGTGAGAGGGACGGTACGATACCAACCAACTCCGATTTTCGAATTGCGTAGTAGCCCCCCAGAGTTGAGTTCCACAATACTCCATTTCGGTCTTAGCGCGCGGAATGAGGTTAGTAATAGTTTTGTATCGTTTTAATTTATTATCTTCACAAAACAATGCAATAGTTAAATGAAATATGGATGGAATATAACATTCTAGAAGGCAAATTCAAGTAGGTATAGTATACATTCAAATATAACCAAAATTATTTTCTCATAGCACAATCTATTTATTTGAATGGTGCATATAAAATAAAACTTATTTAACCAGGAGTGATTCACTTCGATTGTTTGTTGTAATATAATAATATGTACCTACTTGCACCAAAAATGTGAATACAGTACGGTTTTTATTATCTTTGTAAATTAAAGAATGATTCTTACGTAATGCTTTAAAGATGTCATGCCTAAGCTTAATTCATGCGCCATTACGAAAAGCATAACTATTAACACATTAAACATTTAATTGGTTAGTTGAATTTACATTTGGAGAAGTCCATTTCGGGATGTTGCTCCATGAACCTGAAAACAAATGAATTTATTAATGTTTTTAAAATAAACATACAAATTAAAATACCATTGAAATCAATTTTTATCGTCGCCGCCGCCGGACCATATTAAAAGTAGGTACTCGTAACAACCCTGTATTAAGCACCTACCATCTCGAAAACTGTTTAGGTTGCTTGCTAACAACATCGCAGTCTCCCGCCAACATAGCAACTGGCAAGAGATTATTTCAAACTATTACTTTTTCGCGACACTTCATTTATTTTCCAAACAAATGAGCACATTTTGCTACGTAACCCTGGACGTTGCATCGGCTCAAATTGTAATCTTTTTGTAAGTCACATTTTGATCAAATAAAATATAGGTTAAGTCTATCACGGTGGGGGATCTCAGGCTATTGTAGGAACTTACTTTTTGAGTACATCTTGCTTCTTTTGTTCCTCGCTGGTAGGAAGGCCCATTTCCTTCTGCCTCTGGTCGTACATCATCTTTTCCACCAGTCCACGTGTCTCACCGTCCAAATCGGATAACTTAGACGGTTCTGAAAAAGAAAATTATCAATGCCAAACATTAACTCCATGGTCTCCATGAAGATTCGTAATGATCAAATGGAATAGGTGGCTCTCTATCGTTTGCCCGAATTTCATATGCCCGAATGTATCGTTTTCTAGAATTTTCATTTGCCATAAAGTAATTTCTTCAGAGTTGATATTAACCTAACCTAACCTAACCTACTGCATTATACGGTTCTATATATTTTATGGCAAACGTTGGTATGGCAAGTGAAATTCGGGCAAGTAAAGGTAAACAGGAATAGGTATATTCTACTAAGAAAAACAATGATCTCTAGCCTAAATTTAAAGAAGACAATAGTTATAATACTTATATTGTATAAATATTGTTAGTAAATTAAAATACACACCTGGATTGATTTTCTTTGTAGATATTTCAGGGTCTGTCGTGACCAATCTTGACCACCAATTCATTTTGTTTACCTAGAACAAAATAACGGCACATAGTTAGCAACTGTAAGCTGGGTCATTAAATTTGATTGGATCCTCTAAGACACTGTTTCACGTAAATTACGAGTAACGCTAAAAATAAATTAGTCTCACCGTAAAGTGTTACAAGGTGTTCTAAGTTAAAAAGTATGCTGGCATTTTTGTAAAACATGGTAAAGGAAAATGCCGCTTAGCAATAAAAAGGTAAGGTCGGTCAGACTTATGACTACGGGGGCTTTGAAAACGAAATATTTAAAACAGTTGGAGCTCATAGAAAATAACAACGGTTCCAAAAGCTATAGACTTTCCCTTGTATTAAGTAGTCGCCTACTTTTTAAAAGCTTTTAGTCAACTTCGGTCATTCAGTCATTAGTCAAAATTTCTGTTTGGGTCATATGCTGAAGTTTGTCATTATTTACCGTTATCAGATTTCTTGAGAAGACTGTTTATATTAATATTTTAAGAGTCTTACAATACTATAGCTTGACTAAACTTATCTTAAAGAATTGTAGGTACATTGACAAATATTTAATATTAATTTTAACCTGAGAACCTTTTATCCTGAGTCCTGACTTTTTTTAACGAACTTAGTGCTTAAGACGTAGACGTGGTTAAGCTGCTTTGTTATTTTGGATATTATTTCAAAATTCTTGGAATTCTTTATTCAATGAACAATTTACCTTCTCCAAATTAACGAGCAAATTGCGTCCATCCTGTAGCACCCATGTCGATTCTTCAATCTTGACGTCAGAATCGAGCTCGCCGTCAATAATCAGCGGTTGACCCTTGATACCGATCTTCAGATGTTTCTTGGCGATCACTACGGTCAGGTCACGGGGTCTTAGAACTTGGCGGAGTGGAACTCTTAACTGTAAACGAAACACGTGACTTAACAAAAGAACAAGTATTAGTTTTCCAAAGATGGATACACCGCATTCTAGTATTACGATTATGATAACTGATGAGATGAGATGACTTATCAATGTCAATCTGTAAATAAGGCTTGGCTAGAATTCTTCGTCTATTCCTGCAGTTGCAGTTTCTAAATATTCGTAAATGGGGTGCTTAATGTATTTCAAAACAATGACATCCATGACGAGTGTTGTTTGGCCGAAAAAGGGTTATTCCCACCTGTTACCACAAATTTTTAACAGTGGTAACAGCTGGGATTTTTTCCCCATCTTTTACCACTAAAGTACTCAGTGGTAAATACTGGAAAAAAAAACCAGTAGTTACCTAAAGCAAGCAAGCCGTACACGGAGAATTAACAAAGGTTCCGTTTTTGCCTTTTTGACTAAGTACGATTTAAGCTCCGCTGTAATTGAGTCATGCCAGGATACGGTCGGAAAATCCCCAAGCTAACAACATTAAACGTTCGCATTATATCCTTCTGTAATTCTACCAATTTACCTTACATAGAGCTGGCATAAATAATCCAAAGTACTCATTTGAATGTACAAATCGTGGTTACTGGTTGCCATGTATGAATGCGGTTGTGTACTCCACATTGAATGGTTAAACATTCGTGTAGCGGATACGAATTGTAACGGTCGATTCACTGAGAAATAAGTTAAAGGTTAAGGGTATAGCATTTCAAAGCGGACCCAACAGTTTCGTTGTCGGCGCCGGTTGCGTCACTATCAAGTTTGTCATATTTCTGACGTCACAAATTGCTAACTACCACGTAGGGCGCCTTGACATTAAATGCAGCAACGTGTTACCGAATATGTCACACAAGTATTTACTTAATAAGAGCAAAAAAGTATCTCGAGAATTCTTATTCAAAAAATACCCCAATTGTAAATTAATGGCATCAAAAATCTAAATCAGACATCATCAATCATTAAAATACGAGCATTAAATTGTATTCAGTAAACTTATGAAACTCACCGAATCCAAAGAAAAATAAACAATTATTAGACTAATCATCCGTAATTAAAGGCGTAATTTGCAAGGTGTCAGCGTTTGGCCGACCGCGAGGTGGACAGGACAAGGTGCGACCCATGAACTAGCGTCATAATAACATGCATAGAATACGGAATGAACAGCACTAATACAACAATTATGTTTCACAAGAGGACCGTCACAAAAGAACACGACCGACTACTATACGAAGGCGTGATGACCTCGCATTCCTGGCAAGGACGATGTGCTCGCGTAGACCCGACCCTTGCCCGCCGCGACCGGACCTGACACTATACTTTGTGACTCATTTACATAGCTAAATTACTGCTTAATGACATCCCATCTTCACGTAATGATCACAAGGCGTCAAAGCGCTACTGACGGCCAAGGTAAATAACAATGCATCGGCCAGTGTAAAGAGTATTGTGCCTTTTTCGAAACATCAGTTTGCAACCACCAACACTAATTATGTAACCAGGTACTGCTAAACGCAATAAACACTTATTGAAGAGTGATGATTACATTCAAGAAATTTGCAAAACTTCCACATCATAGTTTATGAATGTACCTAATATAGAGATAAAAAAAAAAATAACTACGCTACTTGTAATATTACCTATTACCATAAAACTAAACAAAAACAACAGATTGAAAACTGACCATGATCATTATTCAGATATGCAAACAGAATCTATAAAAAATAACTTAACATAGTTGCGACACAGTTCAATGTTAAAGTTTAAAATAAATGAGAGGACACAAAACGTTTCGGAAATAAGAATCTTTCACTTATTTCTACTCTCGCCGCAACGGCCAAATCTTGAAAAATAATTATGTTATACTTAACATAGTACATGGAATAATTATAAATTTAGCTAACCTAACATTGAATAATAAAAACAATAACAGATTATATGTATGTTCGTTAAGTTTATAATAACAAACACTAAGCAAATGCAGGTGGTAGGACATTGTGCAAGGTCCGCCCGGATTGCTACCACCATCTTGCTCGCTAATCCTGCCGTGAAGCAGCAGTGCTTGCACTGTTGTGTTTCAGCGTGGAGAGTAAGACAGCCGGTGAAATTACTGGAACTTGAGGTATCCCATCTTATGCCTCTAGGTTGGCAACGCATCTGCAATACCCTTGGTGTTGCAGATGTTTATGGGCGGTGGTGATCTCTTACTATCAGGAGACCCACTTGCTCGTTTGCCATCGAGACGAATAAAAAAAAAAGTTATGACAACAAAAGTTTAAGTATTTGTAGCTGTTTCTTTGAATACTTTTTTGAATGGTGCAGTATAATCCTTAACGGATGCAACATCACGATCCAACATTTCTAAGCAATTACACGCCATCTTAAGTCAAATTCAGAGATAGGAGTGTTAATTTGTGAATGCTGCTAATTGTTTAATGATACAGTACGTAAAGTGAGTGATATAATTGCAATCCAATTGAAATTGAACAGTGCGTGCGACTGAGAAATTAAGCAATTCTTCAATGTTTTGTTACTCGAAGGAATTACTTCTCTTGCGAACCTTGTAGTCGGTTGTCTAGCTGAATGGTACAGTGTTGTATAATGGGTTCCTTCACACGCGCGCCTAATTACGACCCCGATCTATAATGGGAATCTCAATTCTGACTGGTCACATCATGCAAGTTTACAAACATCGCGTCCAGAAACATATATATTTTATATACAGAAATATATATATTTTATGAGTCACGTAACGGCAAGTAAAGATGATTCGGGGAAAATAAACCAAGCTGTTAGGAATAGCCGCAGAGATCATATTGATCTTTATATGGGTAAAGCCGTGCCTAAAGTACTTATGCTAAACTACAACATTGCACACGTACTGTAAACATGACACAAATATATTGTTTTATTTAAAATCAAGTTCATGTTAAGTAGCAATTAAAAATTAAGAAAAGTCAACTCATAGGCACGTCATTAAGTTAATAACAAACAGTCGTTACCTGCGGCACTGGTAACCGTTACTTGTTAAAGACATTGATTTAAGTTTTACACAAGGTCTGCAATTAGTTTGAAATCTCTAGGCCATGAATTTTTGCCAACTTAGAGAAATAAAATATGTTAACTAAACACGGGTAAATGTCAATCAACTCAACGGTAGGTAAGTATTTTAAGTTACGCGCATAAGTCAGAATGATTGTAGTAAATTATTGGGTAGGTGTTAAATCTGTTTGTAACTATAAAATCCTTGACCTAAAATACAGAGTAATTCAGGAAGAATTAACAACTTTGAATCAATTACAAAAATTACACCTTACACCATCAAACACTTAAGTCGTTTTATGAACCAATTCTTAACTTTTATAGAATAGACGGTGGAGGATGAATTATTTGTGATCCGCCATCTACTAGGATCCCTTAGTAATTAACTAGCAGAGTGGACCTAAGTGATTACCGCCAGTAAATACAATGGCTTTTGGTACACGGGAACTTGTTTTGAGGCTCATCATTCATAAATTACCCTGGCTAAAATATTTTTTTAGATACGATTCATGGGCATATGCAAGAACAGAAACAAGTAAACGTTTCAAGTAACTATATATGGGCGGAGGCGAAGGAGGAGCAGGACGACTTTAACGTGTATCTGAACACGAGTTAAATAAAAATGTTTTGAAATAATAGGCAGTAAAGCATTTGCCTGACATTTGATATGAGCAAAACATGAACCACGACATGCATAACTTACGTAACCCGAGGTTGGTTACCGCATATCAAAATCCTTGCTGATCCACTATTTGACCATCTGACGTGGCTTAAGTGGAGCAGAAGCTGAATTCGAATAAGATATTTTAAATCTATTTCAAATTTTACTTTTACAGTTCAACTAACGACATGATTGCTATTTTAATTGCCAATCCGTTGCAATGTGTATCAATTGACTGCATTGCAAACGGTACAGTTTTATGACAAATATCTAGTGATATTGTTAATTAAGACTGTAGTTATCGCGACGATGGGCTACTGAATGCACTGAAAATAATATTTGAAGAAACAACTAATGTTTGAAAATAATAAATGTACTAACGTAGAGGCACCAGTGATCGACACTTTCATGAGGTAGTGGGCTTCTTGATAAAATTAAAGTCATTTAAATAGTCATCTTTAAACCAAAAGTAATGATTGAGTATGGTAAGTGTTGCGTTCATTATTTGACAGAAACGTAAAAGTTGCGGACGCTAGGCGGCGCTGACGTCGTACACAATAATAGAACCACATGATCCGATAACAAACAAATTTATTTTAACAAGCAATACATAACATGTTTTTGCTTATTATTCAATCGTGAATAAACAGCAAAAACAGGAAATCAGAGTACGGAATCGATAATCAGTGTGATGCGTGAGCGTCAGATTCTTGTGAAAATCCCAAGGCGGTGCCAGCTCAGAGTCCTGTAATGTAATTCTGCAAGCGGTCAGTCTGTCCTCGGGTTGCACAACAGCGGCAATGGGGCACGTCGTTCGGTCCCACGCCGGTTACACCGGGGCCCAACTGCATTAAGCCTTACGTTACAACATAAGATATGTATCTTCATTGTTTCGTACATTTTAAAAAGGCAATGATTCTATGGTGACCGCAACTAACGTTCGGCCATAAAATATGAATGAAAGATTATTTTTGACGGGTAAATGCAAGAGTGCGGTTCAAGTGCTTGAGGCGGAGTGATGCATAGACGTATAGAATCGAACCAATCTTGTCTCTGCTTCAGTGTCGGATTCTTGGTGGTTGTGCAATAAGCTTATATTTTTTGTCATATTTAAGAGGAGTAATTTTTTTTACTTTTATTATTGTCTTATCACAAAATCTAGAAACGAAAATAGAAAGCAGTAGGTAATTACTTAGGTAATTACACCTGTATAAATCAAGTCTAGTACAGTATCTATAACTTAGGTAGGTACTTAAAAAGCATTTCTGATTTAGCAGGCTTCTAGTGCCACATTTAAATAACTCTAGTCTATCTTTAACTTCCGTCTTTCTACTTACGAAAACTATGCAATGGAGTCAGGTTAAAATTTAACAAAAAATAACACACAAGTGCGAATCGGATTCGTGCACCGAGGGTTCCGAACAAATTTGTAATTATGGCAAAATATGCGCTATGAAAGCCGTATATATAAAAACTTAGTATGAGCAGAGACCTGCATCTAAGCAAAATGTACGCAGTGTGGGGTCATTAATTGGACGAGCGCGAAGCGTCTCCGTTTAAGCTTAGGCAAAAACGCTTTCGTATGTCCAGATGTCTGTTCGGATATCTAGCCAATGCTATTGCTTTATCTATACTCTCTGAGACATGCTCAGAAGAAATTACTAAAGGTGCATACTACGGAAATATTTATCCATTACTTACTTATGGAGTCATATACTAATTGGGGAAACTCTACAAACGTCCAGTCAACTTTTTTCTACAAAAAAGATGTATACGCACTATTTATCGCATTAATAACAAGTATTATCTTAGAACAATTTTGAGGGAAAAAGGTTTTCTCACGCTGACTGGTATATATATTCTTGATTTATGTACTTTTGTCAAAAATAATCCTGAATATTTTGTTAAAAAATCTGCTTACACAAACAATTTACGTAATCAGTACAAACATAATTTAATTCTTCCAAGGGTAAAAACCAGAATTTATAAAAAAGTACATACATAAGCGCAATAAATGTATTTAATAACCTTCCTGTCGAACTTAAAACTCTGGAAGGCAATCAGTTCAGATACAAATTAAAATTGGCTAATACAAAAAGTGTTCTTCAATTTAAAAGAATTTTTTGAATGTGATGGTAGGAAATGAATAAAAATATTGTAAAAAAAAGTATTTAGCTGATAAAAAATATGTATGGTAGGGATATAAATATTGTACGCCGTACATTGGGTAACTGTTGGAACTATAATGTTATGTCATCTTTTGTACACAGTTTGACTATAAATAAATTCTATTCTATTCTATTCTATTCTGTTTTCCTCTATGGGTCGCATTTCTCAACCGACTCTAGTGAAATTTTGTGAGCAGGTTCTATAATTTATGGTTCAAGAGGTCTATGTATAGCTCACAGAGCCGTCAGTTTTATGTTGGTTGGTTAGGACGCCCTTTAATTTTTCATTTTATTTTTATTATAAAAAATTGTATTCCGCACGTCCGTCGAGGCCTGACCATACACAAACGTGGACTGAAAAAAGCTTCGACATTCAAACTCCCTCTTCTACAAATTGTGTATTAAGTTACATTGTTTTATCCTAAGTATCTTACGCCATGAGACTTATCGCAGTCGGATTCCGGTATAGGTGCACAACGTGACATTGCTGCTGTATTGCTTGCTTTAGTGTTTTCCTGTAGGAGTTAGTATAGCCATCGATCTGCAGGTATCCACGCACGCCATTACGACCCAACGTGTTTGCATTATTTGAAGAATTAAATAAATAAAGTTCTAAGGCACTTTGAAATTGGAATTTTTGGTCCAAGGATGCAATACTTAAGACAAATTATTAATTAAATTAAGTACCTATTTAATTCGTCCGAAAGGAAGAATTATTTACGTTAAGAAAGAATTAAAATTGCTGACACTTAGGTACTTTACATTTAAGTACTTATTTATATTTTCATAGCAAATGATTCCTTGACGTTTTCAATATTGGATCATTTTGAATTATTTTATTGTTAGTTATTTATATATTACTTACGTACAAACCAATACACTAGATGGGCAAAATAAGACCACAAAATTTTTAAAACCTCATTTCAGAATGATGATACTTTAATATGGGATTGTTAAAAAGATCAATAAATATTTTGTAAAAAACTACTTTACATAAACGACAAATTATTCACAACATCACATCAGAAAATTTCAAATTTATCATAAAAAACGGCAAAAAAATATAAACAGAAGTACAGCCGTGCAACCTCATATATAAACCTTGGCGATTGTTGCAACACTCTCAGTACGACTCTAGTCGCTTTGCCGCTTGGAGCAGGCGCGTTCATCGACGCCGGCACACGGAGAGGGCGAGAGAGCAACTCGACACAACTAAGAAGACTACCCCGACATGTGGACCAAGTGAATGCAGTGTTTTGTGACGTAATAGTGAGCAGCCTATCAGACGACATTGTAAAAGCGTGGAAGTGACACCCGGTAAACAATGGATACCAAAAGCTCGGTAAGTCGATGCAAGTAATTAAAACAATGAACCCTTGTAATTAGCCATGTGGTTGGCTACGGTGTGAAGTACAATGAGACGCGTAACAACGTAGGACGATGGCTAAAACATTCAAGTCTCGCGGACACAACGTTGTAACCGAAAATTATTTAAATTTTATAATTTATAATAATAATTTCAAATATGGCATTTCTGAGTGATCTGTTTTATCAATGTCAGCGAATAAGAAGATTGAAGTTTGGATCAGCTCGGTCCATAGAAGAAACAAATCTGGTTACGTACTTTCTTTCATCAACATCCGAATGAATGAAACGCAGTCATATTTGGCTCAATCTTAGTAGATTAAAAAAGGAGATGAAACGTTAAGTTTAGTAAAAAAAAAAACTATCGCATTGAAGTAACATCCGCTAGAATTGTTAATCGTATGCCGGAATGTTGTATAACAAACACATTCAGGACTGCTCCGACCGAAAAATAACAAATAAACCTACCTGGGTGCTATAATTTAGGCGCCGCCAAACTTAATTAGATCCTCCTAAAGACTAGCGAACTTTGTTTGCGCTACCACTTCTGTTTTATAATTAATATACGTGTGAAAATAAGTCTGTTTGATGCTAAATATTTGAGTAGCGTAACCAGAAGCGGTTGTGTGATTTTATTGTTTTTTAAGTTATAAATAAATGTACTAGAATAAAAACGCTATGTATGTAAAACAGCATTAAGCAAGGTCTTTTCTTATTACATATGTAATTTTAATGTCACATGCAAAGTGCATTCATCATTGTAGATCTGTCAATCTAGCTTCTCATTCATTTCCTAGCAAAGGAATAAGTAATTTTGAACCTAATCTATTTAAAGATATCTTCTAATTACAATGAAATATAAGAGAGTGATTATGCAACTTGTAACATTTTCGGAATCTGCAGTTTTAGTTAACACGACCAATAAAATCGTTTTGAGGTCAATGATACAGGTAGGATATACTTATACCTACCTATCTATTTTTGGCGCTACAAAATATTTACGTTATATCAATTGAACTAAAAGTAGTTTGTAAATCATAATTAAGAAATAATTATTTCAATAATTGGCAAGCGATATGAACTATCAATTTCGACTACCTACACTTGCCCATTTTGTTGAAGTAGATCGGTAAAAAGTAAAGAACTGTCGCAAGCACGTTTCCTATCATCACAAAAAGCATGCGAAATTTGCATCGTGGGTTTGTAATGAATTGAATGAATGAATTGCAAATGCCAGATAGGATATACGTGTCCTTGTTAAATGTAACACGGAAGGAAAGCAAACGGTATTAAAACAATGCACAGTGCCCGTCCACAAAGAGGTTGGTTTGAAAAAGTTCATTTTCGAAAGTAGGCGAGGCTAAGCGGGCCTGTGCAAACGGCTATTAGGCCCGAGCTAAATGGCACAGGGACTGACGCTAAAACCTGCCCTCGGCACACGACCTTCACATTTCACAAAACCCGGACTTGCGCATCCAGCCAATCCGGACTGCTGTGTGGTGCATTCAAGAAAAAAAACTTTGAAAGATAATAGCGTTGGTCTTGGTCAGTTAAAATCGTGTATTTTATTACTTATAAGGAAGCATAAGCATGCAAAATGCTAATATTCATAATTAATAACTAAAATAAATAATAAAATGATTATTGACTTTTAACACTTAAAATTTGCACTATTCATACGTGGATGCGTAAATTACTTAATACCAGCTATTGGACCGAACTCCGTTTGTGTACCGCGGGAACTTTAAACTTTCCAGGAAACTTGTACTATTATCTATTCTGTGCCAGGAATGAAAATTAATTTTTAATCAGAAATAACGTAGCTCCATATCGAAAATACAAACTGAAACATAGATGCACAGAAAAACCAGAAAAAGAGACCAGCGCTGGTAATCGAACCCAGGTCCTCAGCATCCGTGCTAAGTGCCATACCCCTACACTACCACTGGACAGGGGAGTACCGACACGAATTTCTTCTATGCACAACATATCTCAGCTTGTTTGTTTCTTATTTAGTCACTTAAGCAGCGACACTAGCGACATCTATGTAGTAGCCCTCATCGAGAATCTTTCAATACCCCATTGGAACTAACCGCTCACCCGGACTACGGCTATTAAGCAATCAAATTAAGATTGGTTTTTGGAGTGTTTTTGTATTTTTATTTTTATTTTTTTATTTTTGGTAGTGTAGGTTAATTCAATTGGCACGAAGCTCGGCAAAAGAAATACGCTAAAACAACTGAATAAAATAATGACTGGCCAATACAGGGGGCTACAACAATATTCGAAAATCGAAGTTCGTCTCGTACCGTCCCTCTCACTCTCGTATTAAATAATATTAGCGTCAGCAAAACGATACGAACTTCCATTTCGAATTGCATAGTAGCCCCCTGATTGTCACTTTTTTCGAGTCGTTTGCCATATATTTGGCTAGACGACTAAAAAAAAACTGTTTAGTTCGTCAGTTAGATAATTAAAAAATATTGTGCACGTATTTTTTCTTTTGTCTGTGAAATGAAATTAAAATGAAAATGTTTAGACACAAAATAATTTCTTTTTTACATTTTTTTTCTCGCATCGCAATGTGAAATGTGATGAAAATCATTATCTGTATCACGGGCCGTAAGGGGATTACAAACTCCGGCGCCGGGCTTCTAATAGACTCTCGTTAGTAATCCCCTTCTTATGCCCCTTAATGCACAATGTACATAACTTTTAAAGAAATGGAACAGTAATTGTTCGTGATGTCTAACTTTCAAACCGCTATAACTCAAAAAGTTGCTTACGTGACTAGACACGTTCTTTCCGTGGACCCTTCATTTGGAAGCAAATATATAAATCCCTTTTATTATCTATCACATAGGAATTTCAAAACATACTACGAAATGTACCAGGACACCTCTATGACCCTCGAAGAATATATTTTCCAAATATCGAATCTATATCTATATCAGCTAGTCAGTATTAAAAAAAAAACTGACGGAATTTCTAAAAATCCCTACTCAGTGCCTATATTTGGCAAGGAATATATTTGCCAAATTTTAAGTCTCAAGCTTCTGTGGTTTAGGTTAGGCTAAGCGTTATCCGAGTTAGTATAAAAAAGTCCTCTTATGTAGTTTCTAATCCCATAGAAATTTCGGAAACTCCTGAAATTTGTTTTAAGCTTATAAATAACCATCAACTTGCATGTCTTATTTGAATTCTTTAATAATTAAAGTTACGGAGATAGAGCCACTTTAAAACGAACTTTTTTATTATTTATTCCCTACTTCAAAAAATCCTTTTCGTATACCCGATAACCGTTAAGGAATATGTTTTCCAAATTTCAAGTCTCTAGCTTCAGCGGTTTAGGGTGTGCGTTATCTGTCGTCAGTCAATCACGTTACTCTTTTGTAGAAATAGCACTTAGATGACCGAGCTATGCTTGGCGTTCTTTTTTTAGCTAAAACTCGATAATGTGTGTTTTTCCAAAGACAAGACCAATCTAGATCGATTATTCGCCCATGAAAACCATATCATATTACATCGAAATCTTTTGAATTTCGGAGATTCCAAAAGAAAAGGAATTAGATCTATTAGTATCAATGTGTGTACGTCCGTTAGCAAATTTACACCGGTGATAGTGCGGCGTTGCATTGAATGGTAGAGTCGTATTCTACATAACGTAACTCAAAATAAATTTTACACTTTTTTTAAGATTTACAGAAATATGACGAAATATATTTGTTTATTAAAGCATATTTTCAGTTAAGTATTACCATGCTTTTTAATCTGGATGTTACTTGAGTAAAAGTTGATCAAGATATACTTTCTCATCCTGAGGTTCAATGCCAAGTCGTATACAATAAAATGTCAAGTTTAAATTCACTTTCACACAAATGTCTCAGTTAGTGTTCGAAACATTATCGGCCAAGAGAAATTTTAGTTAAACATGCGGTTTAGTATTACATTAAAATTGAATTATTTTATTGATTTATAGCCAAGCTTGAATGCATCAAGTATACTAATTAATCAATGAAATTTTAAGTTAGTCTAATCTTGAGATTGATCGGATGATAAAGTGAATCGTGTATGACTAGATATTAGGTTTCAAAGTACACAGTGATTTAAGGAATCTTTGGACGCACGATTGCTCACGCTCCTACAAAATTCCGAAAAATGGTTTTATTCTTGGCACCTATTTTTGACATTCAACCCGACGATGTGACTAAGCTATACTTTTTTTTTACGAGTTTGGTACGACTTATTTTCAACCCTGATAATTATAAAAAGTAACGAAATACAGACACATGTCTTGACCTCAACTCACTAAGACTCAATATTATATAGTTTAAGAACCTAATTACATGAAAAAGTTATTAAAATAAATTATTCCAGTTGGAGAATAGGTCAGCCCTCGGTACTTTACTCGTACATAACTAATAAATTAAAATGGTAACAATTACATCCTGTCAATTCCTGTCACAGTTATTTTTCCGCTTTGTAGCGAAAACTGCCTATGAACAGAGAACGCGCCTAGCGGGTTCTTGGCACTGAATGTGTTAATAATTTCAGTCATAAGAATGGTTGAATTTGAAAAATGATTTAAGAACGAAAATTAAAATTACACTTAAAAATTACGTGTGAATTAATTGTTCTGTACCCTTACCTAAACTTAAAATAAATTTCAGATAGTTTCAAGACTTTACTACTGCCACTTATATTATGTATAACGGTTTTTTTGAGGTAAACGAACATTAAGATAATGCAAGGCCAACAGAAAGTGCATTAAGTAATTTGATTTGTAAGTACGCAGGTATTGTAGCATTTGTACAGTGCCTAAGTTTGCTATTAATTTCATTTCATACGTATAAAATTATTGTAGACGTTTCGTCAAAATTAAAAGAATCCGAGCCATATGATTAGAAGATTCAAATTCTACGAACATTGCGACGAAGATATTAATTACCAATTTAGGTGCAAGCCCTCACCCAAAGTTATGGGGGCGTTTAAGTTACATCACATGCGTCACACAACACATGACACAATACGTCATTGGCCATAATGTCATAAGCAATTATTGAGTAGGTCAGTTGGCACTTGCATTGCACGAAAGTGCTTTGGTACTGTTGCGGCCTTATTAGGAATCGGATCACTCCTACGCTTACATGACCAAATAGTGGGAAATTTATAAAGCTTCCACAGAGCTAACAAACTCTAGAAACAAATAATGAGTAACGATAAAGCGATAAATACGACTATTTGTGACTGAAAAAACTCAAGGTAGAAAATGTGATGTTGGTATGTTAAGAACTACATAGCACAAACATAATGACATAACGTGATTCCCGGCAGTATGAATACGCAGCACAAAAAGTTTCAATGTCAAGGAGCCAATAATTTCCGTGAAACCGATGTCCTATACGACAGTGACTAATAGATACACTGCTCATTGGTATATTTTGTCAAGCATATTACTTTAAGATAGGAAATTATATAAAAATAATATACGCATGTACCATCAGCCAAATATGTGGTCTACCATCCTAAAGTTGATAATCGTTTGCATGTCATCCCACTAATATAATAAATGCGATAGTTTGTAAGTCTGTTTGTTTGTTTTGTTTGTTACTTTATCACGTCTAAACCGATGAACAGATTTAGATGAAATTCGGTATACCAGATAGTTTGAGTCCCGGGGAAGGACATAGGATAGTTTTATCCCGGAAAATTTCATAGTTCCAGCGGGATAGTGAAAACCAGTAACATCATTACAGTTAATATCTAATACGCTGTAAAATTCAAACACACAGACAAAATAATTATAATTATACTCAAAAAGACAAACCTAAAAAACAAAAACGACTTCCAATAAAAACCTATAAAAATATATATCATGTAAAATTACATTTCTTGTAAGTTTACCTATTCAAGGAACAAAAAGATGACACGAAAAAAAGAAAGGAAACACGACAAATTCTCATATTGATGTAACTAAAAATGAATCTTTTACAAATAGTACAGTCAAGTGTAAAAATATGAACTTATTCAACGTTTCAAATATATGTCCCACCGACTCTTATTCCGACTTGACACTTGACTGTACCTACCCCGCAAAAATGCTTTAGGTTCGTACCTAATAACAGGAGTAAAAAAAAAATAATCATCATCGATAGTTGTTGATAATGATACGAGTAACTCGTTATTGTATTTAAGTGAAGAACAACAAACTAACGTTTAGGACGAAAATGGAAACATTCTGTGCACAAAAAACAAATCTTCACTCTAAACGCATTTACCTTCTTACTTAGTTCCGTCGTGAGAAAATAGTATCACCATTCACCAGTTGTACCAAATTCATAAAATGTTTACGATTTGTTGCCATAGACTCAAGTGCAGATTGGTCTGCAAAAGTATGTCGTGTTTACAAAGGTGTTTACATTATAAGTAGCTCTATCTATAATGGAAAGCAACCCCAAAATATATTCTTACTTAACATATTTCCTTAATCAGTATACATACCGATAAAGCAATTGCAAAACCGAAATAAGTTATTTTTATCTCCTTATGATGCATTTTATAAACGTGTCAAGGACGTACAACTTAATCCGTCCGAAAATATGCTGATTCTTAAACGAACTTCGGGTTGTCGCGCTGGCTATGGCAAGGTAAACGAACTTTTTTCTTAATTCTTAGTGGTCTTCCGTTAGTGGTTTTATATAATACATGAGATTAGTAAAATCGCTTGGTCATGTAAGATGTAAAATTTTACATAAGCAAATAATTCTAGTTCTAGCAGAAGTGCACTTAGATTGAAAATACAGGAATCCTACGTAATATACATATTATCGCATACAAAGACAAGTACTTACTGTAGGTGAAATCTTTGCGTTTTTATTCATGTACAGTCACCAGCACCAATACCTGACACAACAAGCGTGCATAAATATCTGATAGGACTCTATTTCTAGGGCCGGAAGGACGTGTCAGATATTTTTACACGCTCCGCTGTGGCAGATATTAATGCTGGTGACTGTTACATAATATATATAAACGTGATAATCTCATAATGGCAGGCATTTCAATACAATGTGTTGGTCCAAGTAGTTTGCGAAAACGGATATGTTATACAAAGTGACACATGATGTAATTGCTTTAATTTACATAGTGACAAAGAAACGTAAAAACCATGGATTAGCCAGCAACGAACTTTGAATTACCAAGACCCTGAATGTAGGATGTCCCCAAGCCAAGATAAATTAATAGTTGTAGCCGTGATATTATTCGATGGAATTGAGTTTTATCTTTTTAGAATTACTCACATTTAGAACCAGAACTGTACATCAGAGCTATAAGACTTCCAAACTAGACAGGTCGCAAAATTTTTCTTTAAACAAAGTACAGACAAGTTTTGTATAATTTACGAGTATGTGTATCAAATATCTAATCAAACAAAATGTAGTTATTATAGTTCAACCGTCGGAATAGCCGAGAATCGTCTACGACCCGTTTCTGTTTGTCCCAGACTCGAATATCATGAACATGTATAATAAAATAATGTGAATGTCATGCATAAATAAATAGAAATGGCGATTCCGGGTATTTTGTGCGACTAGATAGTAGGTACAGTCAGCAGCAGCAGTGCGTTCTATACGGTACTCAAAATGATCTACACATGACTCGACTGCCAAGGCAATAAGAGTATTTAGATCATTGTGAGCACCACAACTGCTCATCTGCTTCTGCTGCCGACTATACCAGGTTAAGCTAACATTCAACATTTTAGGTTTTACAGATTAACAGTTAGAGTAATCGGGATTTCCCGTGCAAGGTCTGTTAAGTATTTTTATCTCTGTAAAAATGCACGTGACGACATCGAAAACGGGTTTTCTGATTACGAAATACTTATTTGGTCAACAACAATTTTTCGCGCCACTGAACGATCGATGTTCGCATAGCAGACACACGCAAATGAAGGTCACCGATTTACCTCTTTCGAAAAAAGCTGCTGCACGTAGGTACATAACATATTAACACGTATTTCACTAGATTAAGAAATAGCAAAGAATTTACTAAGGGTCAACTTATTTGTCAAATATTTTTAAGTACATACTAGGTGTCGTAACGTAGGCGTCATCTACGATGCTCAGAATGAATGGTGTTATAGAATCACGTGAAAGTCATAAGTGGGACCGGTCTTCTAATCAAAACAAGGATAAAATATTATTTTCTTATAACGATATTAATGCAAACTAGTTGAATTTAACGTGGTGCTGCGCTGCTGTCTATTTTTGGTTACAGTATTTTAAGGTTAATCAATCGATACATCTAACGGGCTACCAAATGGAACCATGTTTCGAGAAAACACCACATGTGATATGTTAATTCATCCGTGAACGAACTAGATTTCGACACGATATGGAACCGAAGTGACCTTAATCTCAATTAACACTGGAGACGAGTCCGTGTTTGTCAGCTAGTTAACAAGATAGCCAGGAAGCGTCGGTACTTGAGAACTATTTTACAAAGACTCAAACCCGTCAAGGTAATGAGCTTTTGTAACTAGTTGCTGGACAAAATGATGACTATACTTGCAGTTGTAAAGACCTTTGTATTTATTCATTACACATATACCTACAATATGCGAGAATATAAATACTAAATAAGTAAATTAAGTTTGAGCGAATAACAGCGAAATTATACAATTATAGGTACTTATTTCCATTCTAATCAGTCATCATTAAAAAAAAACCGGCCAAGAGCGTGTCGGACACGCCCAAAATAGGGTTCCGTAGCCATTACGGAAAAATTAAGTAATATTTTTCTAAGGATTTCGTATTTTATACGGAATCTTCCAAGTTTAGGTATATTTTATACCTTAGGCTGCTATTTAGCCGTTATAGTTTTCCTTGAAAGTTTGATATACTTGCTACCATCCTGATTTTTTTTTTAAATTCCACCCACCGGTTTAGATTTCAGAGGGGGGGGGGACCCTCGATTTGAATGAAAATTTGCACTTTAAAGTTGAATATTTCGCAAACAAACCACTGAATCGAAAAATCGTTTTAGCAACCCCCTAATGGTTTTAATGGTTTTAAAAGACCTATCCAACGATACCCCACACTATAGGGTTGGATGAGAAAAAAAAAATCACCACCACTTTACGTCTATGGGAGGAACCCTAAAATTTTTTTTTTTTAATTTTTAGTTGTACTATTTTGTCGGCATAGTTTACTTATATATCCGTGCAAAATTACAGCTTTCTAGCATTGATAGTCTCTGAGCAAAGCCGCGGACGGACAGACATGGCAAAACTATAAGGGTTCCGTTTTTGCCATTTTGGCTCCGGAACCCTAAGAAACAAGCCCGAAATATTAAACGCAGTATGTAATGTAATATAACAGCAAATTGTAGACGTCAGCAAATGATGGTGATGTCATGATAACGTGAGTAGACGAAGAATCCGGCTATGTAGTCCATTCCATGGCCACTTTTTCTACAGTATCATCCTACTAGAAGTATGAGATGAGCGTTAATAGAGGCTAATCACTGTAAAGAATGCAGCACGATGATCGGGCCTCTATCGAGAAGATATTACAACCATTAATTAAAATCTCCACATATAGGTTCCGGAATTACATTTTTTTGCTATCAAATCAATAAAATAGTATAAGTGTTTTATATAATTGATACTCTCAACATTCAATTTATCTATTTATTATAAAACAAATTGGTTATTTGATTCAATTCATCTCAGACGGCTCATTTGATCGACATCGAATCAATCTACATTTATCAGCATCAGTTTTATAAATAATAATATATTAGCAAGTCATTGTCAGTCAGTAGTCAAGCAGCTTCCACAGTAATTTGCATTGACACGATTCCCGTTAGCTTCATAAATACAACCAATTGAGTTCAAGGACGCCCGTAAGCATCATGTCAGTCTGTGACCAGCGTGAACAATGAGTTATGCTGCGGCATCCTCATGCAATCGCGTATAAAATATGATAATTGGACGCTCGAACGCACGTCTCGTTCTTGTCATACCAACTTCTAAAGATTTTAGTACCGAACAACGCTACATATTTACTAAGATGCAGTTGACTGATGAGACCTCGCCAAAGACATTTTGACTCGTGCATTTTAATGAGACCAACATACAGCACGAGAAAAATGACAGACATTATCTGTAATTGACAAAACAGAGAGAAGATTCTTTCAAAAATGTTAACCAATAAGACGTTAATGGATTTTATGTTGGTCATCATAAGATTTGAGCATTGGAAATCTGTGATGAATAGAACGTGAATCAAAAGTATCGAAATCACGGACCGTCCGTTATCCATTGTGACATTTGCATCTCCGAAAGTGTTCCAAGAAGTGAGATGCAAGGAAGAATGTGTGTACGCTTTCTCTTCTTAAGGAGAACAGTCTGGTTAGGCGTTAACTGATTATCATAGTAAGTGTAGCGGGCATTGTTTGAGATTATGAAAGTTGTGTTGCGATGGGTTCTCAAAGCCGCGGATTTGAACCATTCAGCTTCCTCTTTGAATAAAGGCATTTATTTAATCACGAGAAACGACATAATATTTTATGTAACCATTAGAATTAAGTCTAAAGATCGTATTGTCTCAACACAAGACAGGCAATTCGTAATGAAATGATAATCGCATTATACCGGTGATGTTTCATTCAAGCTTTAACATAGATATGTAGCTGATAAAAGGCTCCAAAATGTGACAAATATTTACGCAATTACAATAATCATTTTACGGAGTATCTTGTGACGGTATTTTAATAAGCCTGTCACAAACAAATCATTGCAAGTGCCGCAGAGATTATCGTAAAACGACTCTATTATAGCGTCAACTTTTTTTTTTCATTTTTTCACAAGCCCTTTGATTGAAAGAAACACTGCTGACGGAAGTTGATTTGATAATTTATTTGTATCTTTAGCAACAACACACAAAACTCATGAAAATAGTGTTAACGAAAGGCTAACATTCGATTTCATTCAACTTCAATACATTGTAAAGATTATCTACTCGTGAGATTTCGGGGCTTGCGAACACTCAGTTAATAAGTTCCGTGATTACAATAAACCGTTATGGACACGCCGTGCATGTATTGACTGTTGATTCGTGAAGATTACCGCTGTTGCATAACTAGACTGTCTCGTTGAGTTGAGCTGTACATGTTTCACAACAGCTCTGCACCTGTTATTGTGTTAACTGAACTGTTACAGTACGTAGGTAGGTACTGCCCTAAAAATATGCATATTATCACCTATTGACAGTACACACGATTACCGGCATTCGTTTTCAATTGTTTAGCATTGCAAATATCGCACGTGTACAGCGTCACGTGAAGTGCATAATAAAATAAATCCTTAAACTGGATTTAAAAAAACTCCACTTTATATTCCAAATTACAAAAGGTTTCAAATTACCTATTCATTTATCTTAGTATTTGTACCTACTTATATAAATATTTATTTATATTATAGGTATGTAACAATTGATGGCATTAAATATTTTTATTATTAATTACCTATTAATTTTCATTTATCATGTCGATTTGTTTTCGCGACCTACTTTATTTTCTTTGTATTTATTTACTAGCGTTTACCCGCGGCTTCGCACGCGTAAATCATTATATACAGCAGTTGAATTGAAATTCCGGGATTATATTAAATTCTCGTGGGAATTCCCTAAAATTACAAAGCGGTTTTCATTGACGTTAAATTAAAACACCCATGCCAAATTTCATGCCTCTAAACCCAGCGGTTGTTATTTCAAGATTTTATCCCTATCCCGTGGGAACATCGGGATAAAAGTAGTAGCCTGTGTTATTCCAGATGTCCAGTAAGTATCTACATACCAAAATTCATGACTAAGCCCAGCGGTTGTTATTTAGAGATTTTATCCCTATTCCGTGGGAATATTGGGATAAAAAGTATTATATATGTGTTATTCTAGATGTCCAGCTATCTACATACCAAATTTCATGACTCTAAGCCCAGCGGTTATTAGTTCGAGATTTTATCCCAATCCCGTGGGAACATCAGGATAAAAAGTAGTCTATGTGTTATTCCAGACGTCCAGCTACCTTACATACCAAAATTCATGACTAAGCCCAGCGGTTGTTATTTAGAGATTTCATCCCTATCCCGTCGGAATATCGGGATAAAAAGTATCCTATGTTATAATCCAGGTTATAAACTAACTTTTTGCCAAATTTCATCCAAATTCGTCCAGCCATTTCAGCGTGAAGAAGTAACAAACATACTCACTCACTCACTTACAAACTTTCGCACTTATAATATTAGTAGGATTTATAATTTGTCAACAAACACCAATGCGCTGTAAAATTCAAATTATACAAAACAATAACAGGTACGCAAAGACATAAACTACACAAAAATTACACACCCTCCGGCCAGAAATCGATTCGCGGAGTCAAGATGTCCATAATGTTTCCGTATGCAATGGTTTTCTGGAAGAGATCGCTTTTAAGCGACAAGAGCGCCTATCTATTGTCTACATTGCATAAAATTAATATTTCATTTTGTGTTTCACTGTATTGATTTGTGGTGCTCAATGAAGATTATTATCGTATTTTGTTGTAACTTATGGTATCAAAAATATAACCCCAGGGAAATTACATTATTAAGAGACTTGTAACTCTCTTTTTTTGCTGAATATCAGATCAGGTATAAATTTTATAAAACTAACAATTTTGAAAAAATCCAGACACGTATTTATTGTAAAATAATTTTTCAACTATATCGGTTCAGCAGTTTCGAAGCCAATCGGCTGTGACAGACGGACAGACAGACACGCGAGTGATCCTATAAATAAGGGTTCTATTTATTCCTTTTGAAGAACGGGCCCTTAAAATTAATCAACGATTTGTTTGTTAATAAATTTGTTACGCATGCAATCTGTTCAATTATCTTGCATCTCACGTGTCTACTAAAGTCATGTGGACAAATGCACGTTGCAATATAAAGTTTAAATATGTAAATAAACTTTAGTTTACATATAACGAGTAACCGAGTGTACACAAACGTGTCCACACCACGTGCTGATATATTAATTATAAACTGAATCATGTCGGCGCACATCCGTAACTAACTAAGCACGTGCCCCGTGCGATACCCTGAACATACAAATAAGTGCATTATATTTTAATTTAGCAAACTTTGAATTTATTAAGTAGATATTTCGATTTGTTGCAATTTACTCATAAAATTCGATGTACACTCAGCAGCAGTTGTGGTGCTCAAAAATGATCTACATTACTTATATACAAGGTGTTAATTAAATAACTGAAAACCTCAGACACCCCAAAAATATTTTTTCATTTTAAGTCAGTTGATTGCATTGCATTTATTTTTGAATACCATCATTATTTTAAAAGATATTCGTGTGTTTTGCTTAGTCAGTAATTCTAGTTCATTTCTAACTCTACACTTATAATTTGTACCTTCTTGTCAGTTGCGCTTTGACGTTTTTAGAAGAAAATCACACATTGACAGCAAAACGGCCAGTATTAAATTATCGAAATAGTATGCAACCTCGCTAAAATATTTAGGGTAGTATTTAAACGCACATCAAAAAAAGACCCTTTTTTATCCAAAGAATAATAATGGTGGCTTTTAGATATCAGACAACACAAAACTGTTTATTGAAAAAATATGTTATGTTAATTGCGGATTCATATGCGGAATAAAATAAAAAATAAACAGTTTTTGAGTTAACAGTTTTATTGCAGTTTTTTTAAGTATGTTTGTCAATCGCAGCTGCTAAGTCTTGACTCGCACCATTACAAATATTAAGACGACAAATAATTACTCGGTACAAGTAAGTTTCGAATCTGTCTTATGGGTCAAAATCTTGAACAGTAAGACAACATTGGCTAATGCTTTACCAATAACAAAGTACACTCTGGTATTTCTACATCGTGTCGAGACAAAGCAACTTGAACAATTCGACCGAGTTCCCACCTGTTTTACAGTTGGTCTAGTTTGAACGGAGTATGCGTATCGCAGGATCAATTCTCATACTGAGAGCGAAAGCGTTGGAGCATGCCATAATATTTTCAATACTCTCCGTTGTGTCGCATACCGTAACGACGCCAGCTAAGGAACCGGTTGTGTGCATTTAGCGAAACATTTTGCAACACGTCCCCACTGTACTTGGCGTTGGTTGTTGGAGGTACACTTCACTCCGTCCTACTAAACCTACGTCTGGAAGACTTGCAAAATATTTTGTTACAAATGTCATGTACGACTTGCTTGTTGAATTTGAAATCCTCACGTCTGCCTATCAATAAATTTCAAATAGGTTTTTATGTACTCTGATAAACCAATTTGATTTGAACATAATCATCTTTTATTTATAACTTTGCCTAGTGGCACTATAAGTCGTTATTAGCATTCTGAAATCGAATCCATTCTTTGCCCTCAACCCAACCAACAAGTTACCAAAAAGGGGAAGCAAAATTAAAGGTCGTAGGCGATTAATAAGAAATAGGAAATATATGTATGATGTATGTGTATCCCAATGACTTGAACTAAGTAGAACTTGAAAGATAAGTGACCAAAATACCAAAACTACAGGCATGATTGCAACAGTCTGTCCATACAAAGAGGCTGCTGAGGCTTTAACGTTGCATTGAAGCAGACTAGTGCCGTTCCTTTTATCTCGCAGTAATCAAAGTTAATTTAACCCACCAGGTACGCTAAAGTTCATGTTTACTATTTGGTAATCCTCATTACTCGCGTAAATAAAGAAGAACAAACGAAAATTATCAACCTTGACCTTGTCGTGGCTATAAAAGAAATTCATTAAGATACTGGCTGGCATACCTAAGATGCCTATCCATCATATTATCAAAGTAACAAAGAGGACCATGAAGCCGAAAGCAAAGCTGAGATTTATTGCGTCAGAGGCCGACGAAACGAGACCGCAAATAAAGAGAACGCGAACCTTGAACACCGTATCTGACAAAATCAATCGGACTCTGAACAAAACTTGACCCAAAAATGTAATTGATGAAACTTAACGAACAATGGTACTTAAGTAGTAAACACTCATGTACGTTAATTGTTGCTAAGATCCCATAAGTAAGTATCAATCAACTCAACATAAAGGAGCAGATGAACTCTACTCCAAAGTGTATACAGCTTGAATTTATTGACAGACATTATACGGATGATTGTCCATCAAACGATTTAATTATTATAAACTTAATTGCTAGCTTTATTATCAGTATTATATAATCCATAACAATTTTTTTTTCTGATTTTCCTTATTTGTAAATTTAATCATCGATACAAATTGGTTGTAGTCACGCCGCCTTCTTAGTCCATAACAGAACTTTACCAAAACAAGGAACTAGACCTGAAATGTTACCAGACGACACTAATCTGCGAAAAGGTGATGAGGATGAATTGATCACTGCAAGCATTCGTAACTAACACCTACACTTATTTGCGTTACACAACAACACAGGTAATATGTAGTTTTTATGTCAACACTATTGTACATAAACCACGAACAAAGGTTCTTTTATTTGAGTATAAATCAAGCGTGGAGGAACTTGCATGAGTATGACAAACCGCAATGCTTACGCGAAGCTTGGCCCCAATTTCATTTCTTTTTTTCATATTTTGCTAGTTATGTACCTACAGTCTAATTGTTACAGCTTGGTTTTCAGTAGGTACAATATGAAGAAGTTCAATAATTTTGAATTAAATTAAATTAGAACCAAATGGAAGAAGAAGAAGAAGCTGTTTGACTTTGATGATGGTGCTGCCCTACCACACTCCGACTGACAGACTGACTTGACCATTTTTTCTTAGTTAACCTGTCCTCTCCCAGAGGCACAAATTTGTGCCCAAATTCCTTTGATCCTGTTATCCTGGGAGATGACAGATTAATCAATTTATTAGTCTTCCATTTTTATTTGTTATTACTTTCTAATGTATCTTTCTATGTATAGTTTATAGAAAATATGTAAATAAATCATATTTTATCTCCTAATTAAATTAGAACCAACGAGAATCCTAGTCTTCGTCGTTATATTTTTAAGAGTAGTCTTTAGGAAGACAAAATTAAAATATTTCTTTTCTGGGTGAATCTATCTAACAAAACTTTGAGTAGGTTAGGTATTAACTTTTTGTAATATAGTACAGTACATTTTTTGCACGTCGTACCTATCACCTTTTAGATAGTTAAAACAAAGTAGGTACCTACCGTCAAGAGGTTTTTAAGCTTAATGACTGGGTACCGTGTATTTATTAATTACCCCGTTTTTGCATTCCACTTCGACAAGTTAAAAAAAAAACAAAGATTGGCAAACAAAATTTAGTGGAAGAGACTAATTTATTTTTAAATAAAAGCAAGTACGCGACTCATAATATTATTCCGATTTATACGAGTAGGTACGTCATCTATTTTCTATCTATACTAATATTATAAAGAGGAAAGCTTCGGATTTTTGGAATTTTTTGATGTTTGTTACGAATTAACTCATAACCTTACCAACAAAACCGGTCAAGAGCGTGTCGTACACGCCCAAAATAGGGTTTCGTAGCCATTACGAAAAAATAAGAAATATTTTTCTAAGGATTTCGTATTTTATACGGAATCTTCCAAGATACCATATAAGGAAATACCGGCCCTGTTTTTTGTATACACGCCCACAGAAACTGATAGGAGCTTCTATGGGCGTGTACACAAAAAAAAGGGTCGGTATTTCCATCCCGGTATTATCCGGGCCGGGAAAGAGTGTCACCCGTTTTTTTGCCGTTTTATGTTAATGTCTAATGTTGTATAGGTACGGAACCCTTCGTACGAGAGTCCGACTCGCACTTGGCCGTTTATTTATTTATTTTGCCCGTGCGAAGCCGGGGCGGGTCGCTAGTAATATATAAGATAAGAATCTTTTGTCGGTTAGTCTAGTCGTTGTTGAAGTTATGAATAATAATAACATGCAAACGAAGAACTATAGGGCCAGAGCTAGATAGTAGGTAAATAGTAATTTATCTTCAGAACGCAAATCTTTTATGTACAGGTTGTCATTTTTAACATAATGCATTAGCGTTACTAACTCAGCTAATGCTAGACAACAATGCATTAAATTATACAATATTTTTGTTAGTCTTACCTATATTTAAATTACGGTGTTTATACTGTAACTGTGATTTAATTTCAATGAGGGTTTTCAATCGTGAGGTCCGTTTGACGTTTGCTTGCGATTAGCTCATTTAAGTAGTTATTTAACTAATCACGAGCAAACGTCGAACGGATCTCATGATACTAACGCCACCTAGTGATATTTCGCCTCTGTGAAAACCCTCATTGAATCAGAAAAATTGAAAAAATTAAATTCGTGCGTAAGAGATGCTATTTTGTAACACGAAAAATCTCACCCACTTACAAGCTTACGACTGCAGTTTCGCTTCCGTGGCAGAACTGTGGGAATTTTGCAAAAACTGCCTTTATACCTTATTTATTTACTTACATGAAATAAAAAGCCTCTTAAAAAATTAAGCTTTCTTGGCGTAAATGTTTGCGCTAGGCGCATAAGTCAGTCAACCAGGACTTTTCTACTGTACGTTTTTATAATTTATAAGTATTGTTGCAGATTTCTTCACACGAGTGGCACATCCCGCGGCCGTCATTGTCTGGTAGCAGTGACGCGCGCTCGCGAGGCGGCTCCGCCTCCAGTCAAGGCTCTTCTAGTAACCACAGCACCCACGTAAGGCTAACTCATACCTACGTCACATCCATCATCATAATGAGACCAATTACGAAAAAACTCGATCCGTCTCGATTTTTTTCACACCTCAATCAACTTACAAGATAAAGGTAAAGTCCAATAAAAAGCGCGTTTTTACAAGAATAAGATAATAATGGAGGGGTCAACAAACGAATTACAAATTAGTACAGCCGTGTCCGGTACATGATCTACCTGTCAGTTCTTGTTACATTCCATACGCGTGATAGGATTCGTTAATTTAGGAGCTGACAGCAACTGATGGATTCACGAACATGTAACGACTTTATTTATTGCTACAATTAGTTTATGACTTAACTCTATAATAGGTAGGTACTTGTTAGAAATCAAATTTGACCTTATTCAGGCCTTAACTAACCTTTTGTAGCTACCAGGCGAAGTCGAATATATTACATATGTTGTAAAATCGCAATATAATTCACAAGATCGTGGTAAACTTTACGTGTCAACTGACGATCAAGAACATAAGAGCCTTTTACTGCAATTCAACTATACTTCCTCAAGCAATTCAAATCGAATTAATGCCAACCTACTTTTACGGGCACATTAATGTTAGGCTCGATCTGTTCGTTATGTTAATCTTAAATCCGCATTTTTGCAGAGTGTATCATCGGGCTCTTTGCTACTGAGCGCCGCCCACCTGGCCCGCATGCACGGAAGAACCCCTGGCCAAACGGAGCACCAGCCTCATCCCACCAGATTAGGCAGCTACGGCCGCAAATCTAATTTTTCTGAGGCTGCCGTGGTCACTATACCAGAAGAAACAAGAGATCCCGCGGAAAGTTTCTGGACAGATGTAAAAAGGGCGCCCGAGCCAGACACGGCGTCGATAGCCAGCTCTACCCACTTTACGGTCGTAAATGGGTTTACGAAGCACCGACCAACCAAGGAACCAAAAACCTGCTGTTGCAGCCATTCCCACCAGATCACCGTTCTCGTCATATCGATGACAATACTGTTCTCTGCGTGCATTCTTGCAGCTATATGCTTCGTTGAAAGTTAGTATCTACCTATTACACAATATTGTTGCGTTCATCCATCGTGAATCTTATACATACCTACTAACCGGCTTCGCGCAATTGGTTAGATGCTGTTAATTTATAACATTTTAGAATCGTTAAATACATTTTATAGATATAATAAAATGCGATATTTACGCAACATTTGAATCATTAGATAAATGTTAATTATGCAAAATGAAAGGCACCGCCAATCTTGGAAGTTAATTACAAAAGGCTACTTGAGAATAGAAAACCATACATATAAAACCATAACTGTTTAAAACTCATACTCCGGTATAATAATAATGAATGAATGTCTCAAAACTACTGCTATTCTACTTAATACTGAATTAAATCATGAAGTAGTAGTATGTAGGTAAACTGCTATTTTTTTCACTTTTATACCTAAGCATTTAATAGGATTCAGGTGACAGAGAAATCTTTCAATACAAGTCAATTTTCATCCGGAGTTGCCGAACTTTGACATTAAAAAAAAATTAAAAATTAAAATTAAAATTATTTATTTTCAACTTTTGTTTTAAAAACTAGTGTTGAATCCTCCTGCATGCTTCTCTATTTATGTATTCTCTGTATTAAATTGATCTTTTTCTATTTTTACAGTGCGAATGCGGAAGGAGACCGGAATCTACAAATATTCTTAGATTTATATAAGTCTTAAGTCGACAAAATATCTATGCAGACGACAGCCAATCTTCTTGTTATTCAACTCAACGCAACTTAGGATTTTGCTTATTTCCGCGAATATAATACACACCTATTAAAAAAAAACCAGTTAAACTTTTAAAACATCATAAACAAGCTACATGTTAACATTCATTTGTATTTGTCGACTTAAGAATATTATAGCAGCACGATTTGGAGGACCCGCGACATAGTATTATAAAATTAATGTGTACTTAGTAAAAACAAACAGTCATGATACTTGTACGAATTATCATGATTTTATGTAGTTAACTAGATTATAGGTAAACTGTTTTTCAGCACATAAATACATTTATTTATGTGTTAGCAATACGAAAACTTTAACCAGTGACCTTAGGATATACAACGCGATTAGAAAATATTTAGACGCAAATCTAGCTGTTTATAATGCAATCTGAGTTCATTTGGCTGTGGTGGCAAGAAACAATTATTTTGTCTTGTTGATATAATGCAAGAATAGGTACCTCCTTGCGATAGGTACTTAAAATATTCGGATAGATTATTAATTATTTCAATATTGTTATAGGTTTTTAAACATACAGCTTGTTGAATATACTTAAATTATCATTAATGGACACTGGTTAGATAAACAATTAGTGCAATATATCATTATCCAGTAAATTATGTAGAACAATTTAGCTATGAATATTTATATTAATTGGTGTTAAACTATTATTTATGTGTCAGCGTGTATGAAGATGAGTTAGAATTTTCTTGCATATTGTTAAATAAGGGTGAATAAATGATATACAAAGTAATAATTCAGTGATAGATAAATAATAAAAATTAAGGTCAATTTCATACATCTAAGCGTTTTCACAAAGTGAATTAGTTATATTGTTCTTTTGTTTCATATCTAAACAAGGTCAATAATTCTACGTGTGGCCGTTCTTACGGAGAAGTAATTTATCTTTTATCTTTAGTATACGCCTGGCTGAAACGAGTTTTTATTTAATTTAAATGGTGATTGAAAACGTTTAACCCGGTATACCTACTGCCATCCACGAAGACGCGTGATTTTGTCAAAATTAAACATTAATGACATTAGAACAATGGCACTCATCGTGAATGACTCTACCTATATCAGGCTAAGCTTTATCAAGGAAACAGGCGAGAAAGTTGCAAATTTTCGTAAAATGTTATGAAAATTTGCATCTTTTAGAATTGCACCCAATTCCTTAGGACATTTTACCCTGTCGAATATGGTTAAGGAAAAACTGTGATAAAATTAAACAGAATATATCCATAATTGTTGTTTCCTTTTTACATTACTTGCACGACAAAGCGTTCGCTATTTGTCAGGAATTTTGTGTAGATGTTACAAAAGATTATCACAGCTATCTACTAATTAAATGCCCATTCTTTCTGAAATTTAAAAACAGACGCTACTGCAAAATGAGTCTTTTGAAAATTCGACGTAAGTACATAAGATTTTTACAAGATCGAAAGAGACGCCTACAATAAGCCTAACCGATCGATACGTATTTTTGCAATGTTATTGCGTGAGCATTAATTTTTTATTATCGATTTAGCCTATTCCGTGTAGCTATTAGCTATGTAGTATCACAAAATTAATCTGACATATTTCAAGTTGTAGAGACAGAGCCCACAGCAGCTACGAGGGCGGGTTGATAAATTTCCGAAATGAAAAATTTAAAAATAATAAATTAAAAAAGTAATAATGGCATTATAATCTCCTGACTTTTACGTAAATACAGAGTTATTAACATAAAAATAATAATTTATAATAGTGATACTAAGAAAAGCTGTTTTCATTTTCGTGAAAATGGAAAAATCTGAGGTGCGTGCTGTGATTAAGTATTATGTTTTGAAAGGCAAAACCTTCAAAAGAACGTGTTTTCCACATTTTGCACCAAAATTTGGAAATGAATAAGCTTTGTGCTCGTTGGGTGCCGTGTCTGTTACAATGCAAGGATGTTTCGGAGGAATGTTTGGAGAAGTACAGGCGTAATTCTAACGAGTTTTTACGTCGATACATAACAGTTGACGAGACGTGGATCGACCACTACACGCCGGAGACAAAAGAACAATCTAGGCAGTGGATGAATCGGGGTGAGCTCGCCCCAAAGAAGGCAAAAGCGATTTGGCAGCCGGTAAAGTAATGGCGACCATATTCTGGAATTCCAAAGAAGTCATTTTTGTAGATTACCTCGAAAAAGGAAGAACGATAAACGCCCAATATTATGTTGATCTGCCACAAAATCTCAGTGACACAATAAAAGAGCATTAGCGATTCCTCCGCATTAGCGATCCCTTCAAATAGCGAACCTACTGTGTTAAAAATAAAGTTGCGTTAAATACTTGTGATGTTGTGTAAATACATTTGATAATATTGTAAATCTGTTTAAAAAAAATATACCTCGTTGAGTTTCTTGCCGGATTCTTCTCAACAGAGGTTTTTTCGAACCGGTGGTAGATTTTTTTTTGACATTCATAAGTGCTTGTTATAGCCTAAATTGAATAAAGATATTTTGACTTTGACTTTGAGAGAAAAGGCCTCACTTGAACAAGAAGAAATTTTCACCGCACCAAGACAACGCCCCTGTTCACACGGCTAAAGTCGCAATGGACAAAATCGAGGAGTTGCACTTCTAATTGTTACCCCCGTTTAGGGGCATACATGTCCAAATGTCAGAACGTCCAGGTGTCACATTGTCCATTGTCAAAAAGTTCGAAGGTTATAATGCCTTAATGTCGGATAGTCCATATGTCCGAGAGTCCAGGTGTCACATTGTCCATTGTCAAAGAGTTCGAAGGTTATAATGCCTAATGTCGGATAGTCCATATGTCCGATAGTCCAGGTGTCACATTGTCCATTGTCAAAAAGTTCGAAGGTTATAATGCCCTAATGTCGGATAGTCCATATGTCCGAGAGTCCAGGGGTCTCGTTCTATTTTGGTTTTATTTACACCTATTTCAATGGAATTGTTTTCGACTCGATCGCCTTTACTGTCAAGTCAATAAGAGCTGCCACTACGTAGACAATACGATAACAATATGGAAAGAGACAATGTAGAATGAGGCCCCAGTCCATCTGCATGACTGGACCAGCTGGTCAATTCGCGTTGACTCGACACGACATGTACGAAGCATCATAGATGCATCTGGATCTTACCGAGAATGGGCCTCAGGGTGTTAGATAATAGACTGGAAATAATGCAGATGAGCAATCTAGCTCTCTAATCTATTTCAGTTATATTTATCATTTACTCGTAGTTGTGTTAGTCACATCTTTATACAATGAGACATTATGGGATTCAGGCCTTCAGAACTAGGACGTTTAATCCTCGGACTTTTTGACCATGGACTTTTTGACGCTAGGACTTTCAGACACTATGATGTTTCATCCTTCGGACTTTTTGACCATGGACTTTTTGACGCTAGGACTTTCAGACACTAGGACGTTTAATCCTTCGGAATTTTTGACGCTAGGACTTTTGCACACTAGGACGTTTCATCCTTCGGACTTTTTGACCATGGACAATGTGACACCTGGACTTTCTGACATTTGGACATGTATGCCCCTAAGCGAGGCGGACAAAAATATTCCTCGAACACTGAAGTCATTGAAGTTGTAAATGGGTATTTTGAGGGACTTGAAGAATCATTCTTTTGAAATGGGATAATAGCCTTGGAGAAACGTTGGGCTAAGTGCGTGGACTTAGAAAGTACCTACGTTGAAAAATAAAACATTATCAGCCTTATTCATAAAAAGTTCGAGCCTCCTTGAAGGCTCCTTGAAAGCCCGATGCTAAAAAACATGATTCATAAACGTCTGTTAGCGCTAATCAGTCGATCAAGGCTCTGCTAAAGTTATAGGATCGTAGACCCTCCTTTATCTCCCTGCTAAGTCATAAAATGGCCGCCACAAGTTTGAACAGCTGACTTTGATAAGAGCAAAAAACCATACCGAAGATATTTTTAGTGAAGGGAGGGTTACGCAAAGATTTTAAAAAATCAAGGAAAATTTATTTTCAGGAATTTGTATTTAAAAATCCTCTAAATTAGGTATGCTTATGTACTGCTACTTTACTACTTTACTAACAATAAGTATGAAAAAAATAAAATTAGGATGAATAACATAATTACGGCTCGTTGCACTTAGGTAGGTACAACATAAACATGCGGATCGGAAATGGCGGGAAAACAAACATCTCGCTTTTTATTTATTTTTTCCTGCTAATTGGAAAGAAAGAAAGAAAGAAAGAAAACATTTATTCGTGACAAACATAAGAACAGTGGATAAAAAAAAATAAAGAAAAATATAGTTTTATGTATGCCACGAAATGGTCCCAAATCAGCAATCTGCCGGGTCTTGCGAACGGCGCTGGTCTTCCTTTGGGACCATCTGGTCATCATACATTAAAAAAATTACATAATAAAATACAGTGAGTGTGCTGTAATTTTTTTTTTAATTGTCGATGAGGCAATTTTTTGTCTTTGATTTGTCAAGATGGCCAACATAACGCGTCTAATCCGTCTATCAGCAGCTCAACAACTAGCAGACTGCTAGCAAGCGTTTATGAATCATACTTCTTGACAACCATCTAACAAGCTTAATCAGTCTGCTAAGTAACAGACCGATCAAACCTCCATTACTTAAGGATTTTTGATGAATAAGGCTGTATATTTTTATATATTGTATTATTTATGTGCCGTTTCGGAAACGTATCAACCCGCCCTCGTAGACTTTTGTTATAGTATAAAGGCTATTTTTTTTTGTATCATGTTACTAACGCAGTTACCTAAGAGCTATTGAGCTTTTGAAAATATTACGTATCAAACGTCATAACATTTCACTTCAATTTTTCTTACTATAAAACTCAATTTTTATATACTGAGCGGCAAAAAATCTGGCCCTCAAATGTATACAGAATCGGTTATTTTTTCCAAAGCGCTTAGTATTCAAATTTCATAGTTGGGAATCGTTCTTACCTGCGTGTTAAAAATATTTGTGTTCAATTAGACTCACTCAACCGTTGGACAAAATATTACAGATTAGTTTTATGATATTTTGTATCCATAACAAAATTATATGATCTACTTACCTCAACTTCTTCTAATGTCTGTGTCCATCTGTAATGTTCTAGGTCGCAACCATTTCCAGAATTAGGCTTCAGTTTATTCTTCTCTTTAGGATCATCATCATCATCCGGAGTCTTCGCGGCTTCACTGCTAGATTCAGCACCATCGCCACTTCCAAGTTCAGGCTCTGAAATATGAAATGCTTCATTGAATTAAAATATTCAGAGTAAGACATGAGTGCGTGTGAGCTAAATTTGGGGGCGGCAGACGTGAGCTTACTTTCGGAATCCAAAAGCTTAATGGTTACTTGACCTGAAATGTATATTTGAGAATTAAATTATTGTTATTTATTTTTTTAATTTAAGACGGTGGAAGCATTATAAAATTCCACTGAACATAGCTATAGTTAGTGTTTAGTTTTGTAACTAAGGGACCCCATACATCCCTGTATTATTATTATTTTTTTGGATTCTTTTTCTTTAATAGTAGTAGTTTTTAAGTATTTTATTTTGAAAAAATGACTTTCTGCCAAGTTTCTTGCGGCGCATTCTTCTTGGCAATGATGGTTTTTCAGAAAGCACTGGAAGTTTAAAAAATGACGTGTCAAAATGCCCATTGCGGCCTATTTACTGAATAAATTATTTGAATTTGAATTTGAAAATTGCCACTCCCAAAACTCCCTGGTCCTACTCTTTTGTAAAAAACAAGTGTCCGATTTTTTTAACAGTGCTGGATGAAATAAATCATACACGAAAACCATCTTTTCTTATACAACTTTTTTGTTTATTTCGTCATATTGGGACCTACTGTACCGACTATACGGAAAAAAAACTGGTTTAGGGTGTGGCGTAAACCTGGCGAAGCTTTAGCAGAACGAAATATCCAAAAAACTGTAAAGCTTGGTGGAGGCAATGTTTATGGTATGCGACTCATTTGCATGGTCTGGAATGGGTAGTTTAGCTCGAATTAATGGAATAATGACTGACTAAAGATTATGTCAACATTTTGCGAGAAAATTTAGAGATTTCATTGCTTACTCCATAATCTGACATAATCATAATCAAATCAATATAATGTAATGATAAATGCATGATTTTTAATTTAGTTTAAAGTATTATTGTGTGCCCTTGCAGGGCGTCATGGACTGACCTATGCAACTGTAACATCCTTTTGAAATGTATGTGACTTTAACAGTGAAATAAATAAATGAAAAAATAAATGTGGCTTGCAGGGCTGGTATGTATTTCAATAAGATAATGTGTATAGAGTTGGGATGTTTGGTGGCAATTTTTAACAGAGTGCAGTGGAGTCGTTATTATAGATATTTTTATGAATGAATGAATGATGCATAAGAATTTGAACAAAACCATGTTGTTTAAATTGTCATGGAATTAAATGTCTTGAATAATAGTAGAGAATATAAAATAAACATGTTTTTTGAAACTTCAAAAAAATTTGTAGAGAAAACATGCTGCCCTTAAGAATCAAACAATGCCTGAAGCCAAAAAATATGCTACCCCATAAAGTTAGTTTCATTTCATTTCAATAAGTTACTTTCAATGGGTACTTAAATTTTAATTTAATAATACTTAGCTTACAAAAAAAATAATAAGTAACATTACTTTTTACAAACATATGTATTAGTCGTTTAATTACAATTAATTTCACCATACAATGTTAATTGTTAATCGACTGTTAGTTCATACATTTTGACAGCTGAATGTATGAACTAACATCCATTAACATTTAAGATCGTATAGCTATTAGAGTAAACCAACAGGTTTTTGAAGTATAAATTCCGGTAGGAATTCCCAACACATCTATCTGAACTATGACGTGGAACAAGTAGCAATTGGAATGAAACTTTCAAAATCTCTTATCTTAGGATTAAAAAAAAAACAGGCCAAGAGCGTGTCGGACACGCCCGAAATAGAATAAACCTAAGTAATATTTTTCTAAGGATTTCGTATTGTGTACGGAATATTCCAAGTTTAGGTATATTTAATACCTTACGCTGCTATTTACTCTTAAACTACTAATAATTCTCAAAAAAACTTAACCATTATAGTTTTGCTTGTAAGTTTGATATACTTACTACCATCCTGAATTTTTTCAAATTTTTCCACCCACCAGTTTATCCGAGTACCTTTGAGTTAGTACTATCTATATAAACACCGTTTATATAATACCAATTTTCGATTTAGATTAAGCAAGTATGTCGCTGACAATAGTTTTGGTTATGGAATTTTGATTGTTTACATATTTTAGATTATCACATTGGATATATAATTATGGTTATTAGTGTATACATATTTTTGGACTTTAAGGTGTTTCTAAGTTTATGGTTTAATAAATGAGGACACCTATTATTGCAACTGGTGTATGCATACTTCTCTCAAACCATGTTTACTAATTTATGTACATTCCTATGTTGCCGAATTTATGACTATTTAGATGACTATGCTTTTTGTCACTCTGTGGTGTATGTAACTTTGACCTGGACTGTACATAATATGATAAAATAAAAGGCAATCTGTGACCTAATCTGTAGACATGCGCAGGTCTGCAATAAACAGTAGAGCGACACCACTGCATTGAGCAACTAGTCATTTAAGGAAACAAAGGGTACTTACTATTTTTCTCTTTATCTAAATCAGCTTGCAGTTTATCTGCTTCCTGATCCGTGAGTTCCACTACCTTGGCAGGTTCAAAGTCCTGCACAAGCCGCTCTTTCTCTTTCTTCTGCTGTATTTCTTTCAGTCTCTTGGCTTCTTCTTCTTTTTCTCTCTTTATCTTGTCAGATGCCTCACGAGCTTTAGCAGCATAGGGATAGAATGTGTCCTTAACAACCTGAAATGGGAGGCAAGCTTGATTAATATTTTAACCAATATTTAAGCAAATTAAATTAAACATGACTAGAATTATGTAGGTATATATACCAAATTATGACTTTGTTGTGTTAGCTTTATGGAAAACCATGGAAAGAATATACAAACACGCTATCATTCAGAACCAGTTTTTTTTTATATGTAAGTATAGAAATAGGCTTGTGTGTCAACCACAATCATGCCTGATGGTAAGGGAACATATTTAGTATATTTCAACAAGCAAGTAATAAGTTATCTACTAGTTCACCTGGTATTGGTATATGAATAAATTAGCATTGTCAACTGTCTTATTTCTTGGGGTACCATGAGGTGTCCTAAATAATTTTAAGAAGTGTAAGTGGGGTTTAAATTTTTTAAAATGCCTGATAGTCATTTTAAACTTGGTGCACTAGTTTTAACATTGAAGGCAAACACTGTTTCCATGGTTACAGGCCATATGGCTCACAAGTGTCAGTCTTGCCCATTGTATTGATTTTTTAAACATCTAATCTCGATTTTTTTTAATTTGTTTGCAACCCAAATCTCCACACTGCATAGTAATGATCTACAAGGCCATAGTACACTCTCATGTTATGTAATAAAATAACACACACACTTTAAAAAATACAAGTGAGTCAATGGGGTCAATAACTGAGGCAGAAAATTTGGATGACGTTTTTATTTTGTGACATAGTTTAGTTTATATATAGTTTTAGTGAGAATTGGAAGATATTTTATGTAATGATAATAAAATGAATGGGCCCGCGTGGGAACTATGGCCCAAGCCCTCTAGTTCTGAGAGGAAGCCTGTGCCCAGCAGTGGGACGTATATAGGCTGGGAGGATTAATAAAATGAATTATGCATATATTTTCAAATCATGACTAGATGATTCATCAAATAACTTACTTTTTCCCACTCTCCTTCCTTTCCTCCAGTGAAGAAGTCAGTTTTTCTTGCAAGGAAGCTAACAATGGTCTGCAGGAGCTGCAAATACATAAACTAAAAGTCATATTTATTACAAAATAAAGAAATAAAAATCACTATACACACTATGAAAAAATCTCTTTCTCTCCTTATCAATGGTGCAATGATTTCATTCCATGGATTGATTTATTGTTGGAATCAGCCATCCCTCATCAATCATTCATCCATCAAATGAACAATTTTGTTTAATTATTTATTTATGTCAAGGATCCACGAAATTGTTCTAGCAATTTCTATAAGATTGCTGACATGGATTTTTTTAACATGAGTTTTAGCAAAAAAAAGGAACTTGATATAAATTGCTATCATATATTTGTGACAAATAAATATTCAATATTAACAAATATACCTAGTTAAAATGAGAACACCGTAAGAACTACCATTCAATATGTACTATTTTGGATTTAAGGAAGCCAATTGCTTAACTTAACTTAAATGTAAAATGTGTAGGTAGCAGGACACAGCAAAAATTATAAAAATTCCAGAGAATTAACAAAGAAATGTGAACAACTGAAAGTCAACTGAAGTTGAATAATATGTAATAAAAGTATATTCAAAATGAAAAGAATGACTAGATTTTTTTTACCTACAGCAAAATATATTTAAACAGAGCGTATATATCTTTTCAAGGGGATAAAGTGGATAAGAATAAGACACCAGTCATTCTGAATCAACCTAACCTAACACTTGGTTGGGTTTAAACAAAGAATAGAAGCAAGTTTCGATCTAACTGATTGTCATTACTTACATCTTTAACACCACCTTCATGTTGCTGTGCCATTGCCAGCAGCATAGAATCAAATCTTTCAGGATCGTTAGCCATTATTGTAAATTATCCAAGTTCTGCTTTGAACGAGACTATTTTTGAAACTCAAATAAGTAACGTATTTAGTTTCACTTTGCTAGGAATACTATGACGGTGTGAAGTTTTTCTTTTCTCTGTAAAAGTAGTTCTGTTTTGTTTCCAATTGGTAGTCACCGGTTACCGCGTTGCTCTGTTTTTCGTTCGATGCAAGCAACATAGATGGCAAGGAAGCAA
This sequence comes from Choristoneura fumiferana, assembly GCF_025370935.1. Taxonomy (NCBI): domain Eukaryota; kingdom Metazoa; phylum Arthropoda; class Insecta; order Lepidoptera; family Tortricidae; genus Choristoneura; species Choristoneura fumiferana. The sequence continues at coordinate 12,057,141 of NC_133483.1, read as the reverse complement.
TGCGCAAATTGTCAATTTGTCAGATTGTGACACAGACAGACGTCAGTAATTTCGAGAATCGGAAGGAGAATAACAAAAAAAAATACAAATGGGAATGACAACCAATGGGTGTAGTTAATGTACGACTTGTTAATGCAATTTTATGACTGACCTCGTAACGACTTAGACCTAGCCTAAAAAAAACCTAACGAAGGGCGAGAGCGGTGAGCGAGGCTACCGCCTCGCTTGCACGCCCTCGCCCTTCAACCTAACCCGGCCAGGTCAGTTCTGCTCCGACTATATCGATTTCGCTCGCTGCGCTCGCTCGATCCGCGGCGAAAAATGTCTATTCATTCGAATCGATTGGATTCAGATTATCACGACGTACATTATCACTACGTACGTACATTACAGCGCGCGCAAAATTTTGTACGCCCTGATAATGCGCGACCATGATAATGTACGGCATGATAATCGGAAGCAATAATGCTTCAGATTATCATGTCGTACATTATTGCGCGTACATTCCGAGTTGTACATTATTGTTTCCCCAACCAATGACATTGACAATCTAACTAACTAGTGAGTTTTTTTTTTCTAACCAATTATAGGCATTGGAAACACGTTCATTAGTGAAACCTATTTTCTAAAATATTGTAATAACGTAACAAATAATAAACTTCAAAAATAACTTGAGTTTTATTTGCCTAATTCTATTGACTATCACTTATTAATAGAGTGACGTTAACTGCTGGTTTATGCTAGGTTTACACGGGCTTAGTACTTGTCATTAGCGTAGTGTTTAAAGTTGGTTTAGAGACTTGTCATACGTTAATATCTCTTAGGCCTTAAGGCCGCCATCAAGGGGAATAATAATAATATCTCTTCGTAGTGTGTGGAGTGGACTTGTCTACAGAGTGACAAGTAGCCCTTTTTGTTAGAGAATGGTACTACATAGGTACTTATACTCTTTGGAATGGTATTAACCGTTAGGCATATCAATTTAAAGTTGTACCCTGAGTTTATCTCTCCGATATGCATATTATTTTAGTGATAATGATGCGAGAGGAACCCCAAAACCATTGATATTAATTTGCTCTGCCACTTCTTGATTTGCCGATTCTCTGGCTTGCTTATTTTTAAATAAGTATAGCTTATTTTTGGGGTCATAATAGTGGGTCTTTATCGGCTCGCATGCTTATTGAGTCCGAATGTAATTGTATACTTTGAGCGTTTTTTAAAGTGTGTCGAGCATTTTTATCCAATATCCAACACGCACGGTACGTTACACGGGGATACGCTTGGAATACGATACGTGCGATGGGCAGGGCTTGTTAACGTTACCAATTTCACACTATTAGTAACGTTAAATAACGGTAAAAATACCTAGTACCGGTATTAAAATTTAACGTTAATTGATAACTTAACATTATTTAACGTTACCTAATTACCGATATTTTTACCGGTAAATTTACTTTACATTGTAGGGCTTGTTAACGTTACCCAATTCACATTATTATAACGATACCGAAGTTACACTATCGGTAATTTTTGCTATGCTACCGAGTGTTGCCAATTTAGCGCGTGCATACTCGATCGATAAATGAGGATAATCTGCCATTTAACGTTACCCAAACTTACCGGTAGATAGTAATATAAATACCGTTAAAATGATTTAACGATACTTTTGAATTAACGTTACTTTAATTAATAGCTGATAACGTTACCATTTTTTATACCGGTAAAAAGTTGTATAAGTAACGGTAAATCGTTTAACGTTAATTATCATTTAACGTTAAATCGGTTTGACAGTTGGTAACGTTACCACTTTTTAACGGTATTTAAAGCCTTGGCGATGGGTGACACTCTTTCCCGGCCCGAATAGTACCGACATAGAAATACCAACCCTGTTTTTCGTGATAACGACCATAGAATCTGACATTAGCTTCGAAAGGCGTATACACAAAAAACAGGGTCTGTATTTCTATATCGGTATTATCAAGGCCGGGAGTGTCACCCCGAACGTAGGTACAACACGAGCGCGCGCGCCCTCGAGTGAAAAAGAATCAATGGAGGTCATTCATTGCATTTTTGTGCATTTCAAACGACCGATAACAAATTGTTGAATCGAAAAGTTACAGTTTTGAGTGAAAGTCTTATTTCAATCGTTGTAATGTGTATTTCTTACAAGGCAAAATGTAGTACAGTGTCCTTTCTAAAAAAACAATCGTATTGCCGTGTGTCAAAATAAAGGTGGCCAGCAAGCGGAGTATTTTGTAAAAACGTAACCATGGCAGATCAGTTTTGTTTACGTTGGAACAATTTCCAGACAAATATAGTTAGTGCGTTGGATTCATTGAAATGTTCTGAGGATCTGGTGGATGTGACACTCACCTGCGAAGGGCGAAATATCAAGGCTCATAAAGTTATTCTGTCAGCTTGCAGTCCCTACTTCAGGAATGTGTTCAAGGTGAATGACTCGCTACATTAATAACCTTGGAGTTCAGTTTGTACAGCACCTCTGTTGTAAAAGTACAATTCCAAGGACTTTGTAGTTGCCATGATGCAACAAATGCATGTACCTTTTTGTTTACTAATCTAAACTTTGATCTGTTTCATGTGAAAAATATTGAGTTTTATCTTGAGAGTAAATATCAGAGTAAACATATAAATAAAAACGGTTGAAACATGTAAATTTATTACAATTAATACAAACAGTAAATATGTTGTAAAATATTTCTGTAATTATCTGGTTTTAAGTCCAGTTTTTATCAAATTTAAGACTCATTTGTTGAAAGTATTTAAAACTATAACTTGCACGCCTATTTTATTGGCACTAATTATATATTTTATTATATTTTAGGAAAACCCATGTCAGCATCCAGTGATAATTCTCAAAGATGTGTCAGCAGATGATATTGTCAGTTTATTGTCATATATGTACCAAGGGGAGGTGTTTATTGAAGAGAGCAAGTTGTCATCATTCCTGCACACGGCAGCACTGTTGCAAGTTAAAGGCTTGACAGGAGTAACTCAACAGGTATGTTAGCAGTAAATCTAAACTAGATCTTATTGGTTCAAAGGAAGCGATGGCATAATTAGCCTGCGATCTGTTGACTATTTTGATTCAACTATTTTTGATATTGCCCATTATCAAAATAATGACACATGCAGCCCTTCTATACCTCATTTTGCTACTATCTAGCTCTTCCCTGCCAAATTAAGGTACCTCCCAGGTCAAAATATGGTAAGAATTAATACATTCTGTGCCAGTGTTCGTAGGCAGTTTTCGCTACAAAGCGGAAAAGTGCTGCTACGCGCTATGAGTGTAGCGCCGTAGCGCATGTGGCCGCGAATGTGTTGAGAAATCAGGTATAGTTGAACTATTTGATTCCTGACCCACCGTAGAATGCTTTCACTATGATTTTTTCTATGAAAAGCTTCCGCAGTGGGTCATAATTCAGTTGGTTTGCTAATACGTAAGTAAGTAGTATCTTGGTGATTGAGCTTTGCTCGGGCTAAAACTCGATTATAAGCGTTTTCCCAGAGATAAGATCAAGCTAGATCAATTTGTCCACCCCCGAAAACCCCCACATACCTAATTTCATCGAAGTCATTGGAGCCGTTTCTGAGATTCTGATTATACATACAAGAATTGCTCATTTGTAGTAGATAGACAGATAAGAAGAGGACCTACTAAGTTTTTTTATTGCAGAAAGAGAACTTCACATCCCCCAACACTTCAAACAAACTTTATACACAACTAACAATATCAGCAAAGACCCAACTTGGTGCCACAAACAAAGAAGTCAAAATGCCGGCACTGAAAAAGAGAAGAAGCAGTACTTCAGACAAACCTAATGATATTGGAGAAGGTCACAAAAAGAGTAAATTAGTAGAATCATGTGATATTTATACTAAAAGTCACTTATCACATTTAATGGTAGAGAATCCAGTTTTTGCAGTGGAAAAAAAAATTGACAAGAAGATTGAGAATTCATCAGAACCAATCTTAGCTAATGGAAAGAACTCCAAATTAAATCAGGTAACATTTTTCTGCAATTAATTTAATTAAATGCTTTATCTTTACTTTTAAAGTAATAATTTACATAATTACTTATATTTTTTTATTATAGATTAATGCTCAAGGTGACAACATTCCTTTATTAATTAAAACCGAACAGAATGATGATAACTCCCCAATATCTGGACCCACAACAAACTTAGAAAATGATGACAGTCTTCCAGATTACGAGAACAGTATGCTTGCCAGGTCATTACTATCAGGTAAGCATAATTTATGTAAAAGTAAACAACAACAGGTAATTTTAAAAAGATGTGCTTGGAATTAGGAATTAAACTGGATTTTTTTCAGGAATAAACCCATCGAAGAGTGACCTCAGTGCCAATATTAATTCATCAGCTAAAAAAGTGACGAATGTAACAGATGTTTGTGCATCACGAAGTAAAGATACTATTAATGATTCTCCATCATGTACCAATTCTACAACAAAGAGTCCTATAAAAGTGGTTCCCAGTGACGAACTTTTTGTGAAGCCTGAAAAACAATCACCAAAATCTGACATTGAATATGAACCAGAAGTGCTGCTATCAGAGCAGCAGGACAGCATGGATGCTGATAATAATTTCTCATCGGAACAGTCTCAAGCTCTGTTGCTTCTGGCTGGTATGTCTAGTGTCTCAGGGCTGGCTTCAGGAGCTTCCACCTCACAAGGAGTGTCACACCAGCAGTCAAACCATGCCGCAATTTGTGGGGACTGCCCACATTGTGGCATGAAGTATTCCAACCAATCAGCTCTCAAATACCATGTGAGGCTCATGCACTCCGATCTTACTAATAGGTTATGTTGCTACCTTTGCCCTCGATCATTTACAATGCGAGAGACATTTAAAGAACATATGTGGACAAGTCATGGTCAAAGAAATTAGCCTACATATTCTTAAAAAAATCTAAATATAATTATTTTTCAACAAAAATGGTGTTAGAATGGATTGCTGTTGAAAATTAATATACATATATTTATGGTGGTTAAAAATGATTCAAAATGATTCAATTGTGCCTTAATTTTGTATAAATATGTATTTACAGGTATCAATGTTAATGTGCCTTGAAAACAAATTTGCCGTCCTACACCAATTATCAAAGGCTACCTTATTTTAATGCTAATTGTTTTAATGTTATCTACATGTAATTTTCTGGTTTTCCTATGAATCAGAATTACAGGTCCTACCTATTAACATAATTTATTATTTATTAATTTTATGTTGTAAAATTAATAGGTGAAGTTCTAAAAATTAGACACCTCTATGCTAGTTAAAATTTGTATAAGTTTTCCGCTGCCCGTTTTGTATGCTTAGCTGCGATTTAAAGTGGTCGAACTTTTTGCTCTCCACCCAAATATAGTTCAAAACTGAAAAAGTTGCTAATTTACTTTATTGTATTACTTTTTCATTATGTTATCTTAGTTTTTGAAAATGAACATATTTAAAATTAGTTTAAATATTTAAACTCAGGAATGTGAGCGAATATATTTAATTTATTAAACAATTAAGTTATTTTTGTATGTAATCGGTGCTAATAGAAATGTGCGTTACTATCCCATTTAGTATTACTGTGCTGTAAAGTTAAATTCGAATAACTAAACAATGAATTTTAAATACATAGTTTCAATGAGTTTAAACTAACTTTTGAGACTCACAACGTGTTTGTGATATTATTAGAAATAAGAAAAAACCAGCCAAGACACAAGGAGGGTTCCGTACCGACGTATAGTCATCCAATAAATTCCTTTACCACCTTAAGGTTTAATGTCATTTGTAGCGCTTAAACCATCAAAACCTTATTGTTTAATTTCTGAAGTAGGAACTGTCATTAAAATTGGTAAAGCACTTTCTTGGTCGATTATACATACGCCATCAAAACTAGACACTGAAAAAAACTCGTTTTATTACACTTTTTAACTTTATTATTTTATTATTAAGTGTCGGTCGCCGTGTCAGCCATACTTCCTATAACATGTAACAATGTTTATACAATATGTAGGTAACAACATAGATTTAAAGTAAGTACGGAACTATGGGTACGGAACCCTAAAACTTTGTCAAGTATCAATTTAAGTTGGTTATAATATAATTAAGGGTATCAGTATTGAGAAACAATCGAAAGTCAGAATAGGAGGTAAAAATATTAGGCACATACATTTTTGAAATGTAAACTTTATTCATTTTAGTTATTTTTAATGGCTCAAAATTTATTTCATTTGTTAGTTGACTTTTCTAAACAAAATTTATCATCAGTTAATAATTATAATGTTGTATGTAACTGGCAAATATTAGGAATCAATAATGTACAATTGTAAAATAACCATTTATTTATACACTACTTATACAGAAATATGTTTTACGCCAAATAATAAGCATGACTTGATTGATAAAATTTTTGGTAGTAAGTGCCAAAATTATATTTCAACAAAAATATTTAGTGAATGTTATGGTTTTGTAACTTCTATAATTTTCTTATTTTCTTAGTTTACTGTTAAATTAAATATAATTATAAGTTATTTAATGTACTAGTAGATTTATCGAGCTTAATTTTTAAATCAATGTTTCTGTTCTGTTTTTATTGCGTATAAGTGTTTCTGTTTGTAGATGGAAATTTTAAACAAATTTACCATTTTATGTGTTGAATGCCATTAGTGAAATATTAAGATATTATAAGAATCTTAACTTTGAATAGTGGTTAGTTGGTTACGTAATTTAAGTAAACTATATTTAATATATTTACGTTAATGTGTATTGTTATACATTTTATTCAGAAATTTACAAAATTTTACATTTTGAACTATGTTATTAAAAAGATGAATAAAAATGAACGCTTCTATTCGTCACTTTATTTTCCTCGCGTAGTTTATTTATAGTGAATCTTTACACTTTAGTGCTTTGTCTTTGAACATGAAACTACCGTGAGAAACTACCTACTCATTAATCCGTAGCCCGAAACTGTCGGGCTAAACTCGATTTAAGACGTGAGTTATCTGGGTCAATATATTTAATACTTTGTCTTTGTATTAACTTCTGATAATTTTGTACTAAAGTTCAAATACGAAGTGATAGGGACAAGGTAGTATAGTGTATACATATCTTTGACCTCGACCGTTACATTTAAGTAATTAGCGGCCAGAAGTTGAAAATACGCGTTTTCCCAGAGATGCCTAATCATGTCTTCCACTAATGAAGGGTAATAAGCGGAAACTGAGGTATTGGACTCGGCAGACCAGAGTAACAAGCTTCTGGAAGCACAATATCATCATCTATGCAGTTCGTCATCACGAATTAAGAGTCGCCAGTGCGCTCGCCGCTGGTCGCATTTTCATACAAAAGAAGTTTCGTTCTAATTTACAAACAACACACTGAAACAAAATAAAAAAGTTTTGTACGAGCAATGAAAATTCATTATTGTTTTTTACCGTTACATTTTATTTTAACCAAACCTAATTATAAGTATAGTAATAGCTGCTCCGATTATAGTTGCAAAGTTGCGTTTTGGTCTGTAGTGCTGCTTGTAAATTAGAACGAAACTACGTTTGGTAAGTATGGGGACGCGAGCGTATTGGGGGCTCTTAAACCGACTGCGTATGGAGTCCGCTCCGCTTCCAGTGGAAGGTGGGTATAAGACCAAAGCTAGATAGATTATTCGCCTCCATAAACAAGCATTTTTATTGAAATAGTTACAGTAAAAAAATATTCAAGGATTGCTCGTTTAAGGGTATTAATAGTTGGATATCATAACTTGTGTGTCAATTTCTATTCGGACCGCTTCAGCGCTACATTCAATGACAAACTGATAATAGTGATAGATAATAGTCTTACTTTACGACTTGCGGCATCTTATTGTACCTAGGTATATTGTTTAGTTACTTAACTTTCAAAGATTCAGTAAATATAATGTTAGTTCTACCTACCTATCTAATATTATTATAGGTGAACAGCGCGTTCTCGACCGTAAAACGGGACCTGTGTTTAGCTCGGTCAAAAAGCTATTCCGTTTCTACACAAACAAGCACAACAAAATCTCAAAATACGTTTGTCGTCATGACCAAAGTGGTCATTTAGGTTGGTACTTTAGAAGAAAGTGCCTGCTTCTGTCGCTACGCTAGAGGTTTGTAGACATATTAACGACGTTTAGAGTAAAATTTATACCTAGGTAAGTAGGCATATCGATACTACGTCCTACCCGACCAACGCACATTGGATCAATTAACCTAAGCCTAAACTAAGCAAATATTGTTTTAAATACCTATAAGTAGGTACTAGGCAACAGACAGACATATTTCTATAGATATGTAAATTCCTACACGATTAAACACCTTGAACATCCAAGACTCGATAGTAAAGGTTCGATTTTTCAAGCAATAAGCCTCGAGCTCTTAGGTAAATCAGTACAGGTGAATTAATTTTAAGGGAGGGATTGGTTCTCTAACCAATACCAAGCTCTTCTTTTTATTTTATTTTTTATTCGGCTGGATGGCAAACTAGCAAGTGGGTCTCCTGATGGTAAGAGATCACCACCGCCCATAGACACCTGCGACACCAGGGGGGTTGCAGATGCGTTGCCAATATAGAGGCCTAAGATGAGATACCTCAAGTGCCAGTAATTTTACCGGTTGTCTTACTCTCCACGCCGAAACACAACAGTGCAAGCACTGCTGCTTCACGGCAGAATTAGCGAGCAAGATGGTGGTAGCAATCCAGGCGGACCTTGCACAAGGTCCTACCATCTGCTAGCACCTGGTTCTCTAACCAATACCTCTAAGCATAAGTATAAAATTGAGACGTACCTAGCAATAACATAAAATTATTATTTTTTAATCTATAAAAGTCTCTACTTTACGGAGTATCATAAGGTTTTTTGCCAAATAAATAAAAAATAAATCATTAAGTAAACTATTATTTCAGGGAAGGCTTGAGAAGGATGTCTCTGCCTTCGTTTTTATATTCTTACTAGCTTTGACCCGTGCCAGCCACGGCTTCGCTTGCGTGAACCATAAACATTTCATAGAAGCCAATTAAGCAAGCATGCAATTGAGCATGTAAGCAAGCATGCAAGCAACCCTGCAAGCAAGCTTGCAAGCAAGCATATACCTAAGCAAATATGCATGCAAGCATGCATGCCAGAATGCAAGCAAGCATGCAAACAACAGATCAAGCAAGCATACTCCCGAATGTGCAAGAAATAGTGCAAGCAACCATGCATTCAAGCATGTAAGTAACCAAGCATGCAAACAATAGATCAAGCACACCCAAAGGTGCAAGCAACATGCAAGTTATTTACTTTAAATATTTATCACTTCGCTCGTGTTTACTACATATAGGTACAGCGCTACAGCGGTTGAATTGAGATTCTGGGATTTTACAAAATTCCCGTGGGAATTCCCGAAAATTACTTACATCGTAGTTTTCATTGACGTTGCATTAAAAGCAACCATCCCAAATTTCTTTCATTACCCTAAGTTCAGCGGTTGTTATTTCGATATTTTATCCCTATCCCGCGGGAATATTGGAACAAAAAGTAGCCTATGTTTTTTTCTCAATGTCCAGCTATCTACATACCAAATTTCATCCAAATCCGTCCAGCCGTTTCAGCGTGAAGGAGTAAAAAACATGCTCACAAATTAAATCTATGTCACGGGGAAAGTCTCCTGACCATGACGGCCTTAGTGTGGAACATCTCAGGTGCGCTGGCCCACATTTGCCTAGAGTTCTGGCATTATTTTACAGTCTGTGCATGTCATTCATATTTGCCGGACGCGCTGATGAAGACTGTAGTGGTGCCAATAGTCAAAAACAGGAGTGGCGATGCGGGAGACATAACCAATTATAGACCAATCTCGCTGGCGACTGTAGTCGCCAAAGTGCTTGATAGTCTGTTTTGGTCACAACTTGATAAGTATCTGAATATTCATCAGAATCAGTTCGGGTTTAGGCCAGGGCTTTCGACTGAAATGGCTATTTTGTCGCTCAAGCAGACGGTCAAGTATTACACGGACCGCCGGACAGCTGTCTATGCTTGTTTTCTCGACCTTTCGAAGGCGTTCGACCTGGTTAATTATGACATATTGTGGCAAAAGGTGACTAATATAAATATGCCAACAGAGCTGTATCGTATCTTTAGGTTCTGGTATCTTAACCAGGCGAACGTTGTGCGATCGTCGAATTCATATTCGGAGCCGTACAGGTTGGAGTGCGGGGAAGGCAGGGGGGAATAACCTCACCCAAGCTCTTCAACCTGTATGTCAATGCGTTGATTGAGGAGCTTAGTAGCACCTATGTCAGCTGCCGAGTCGATGGTGTCTGTCTAAATAACATTAGCTATGCGGACGACATGGTGCTACTGAGTGCCTCACCTTGTGGTCTCACGACACTGCTGGGCATCTGCGAAAAGTATGCACTTAGTCATGGCTTGCATTATAATGTCAAGAAAAGTGAGTGTATGGTCTTTCAGGTCCGAGGTAAGTCGCTGCCGCCTGTACCACCGATACGTATATATGGCACGCCATTAAACAGGGTTAACAGCTTTAAATATCTTGGTCATGTGGTTACATCGGATTTGAACGACAATGAAGACATAAAGCGAAAACGGAGGGCGTTGTCAGTTAGAGCGAACATGATGGCCCGCAGATTTGCTCGTTGCTCACCAGGGGTAAAACTGACTCTTTTTAGAGCCTTTTGTACCAATTTTTATACGAGCAGTCTGTGGATCGCGTGTGCGCAAAGGCAATTACAGCGCCCTACGTGTTCAGTACAACAATGCTTTCAGGGTGTTGATGGGGCTTCCACGGTTCTGCAGTGCATCGGGGATGTTTGCTGCAGCAAGAGTGGACTGCTTTTACACAATAATGCGCAAGCGGTGCACATCCCTAATGCGCAGGGTGGAGGGGAGCGCTAACGGCATCCTGAGGACATTCGCAGATAGGATTGATTTTCAGTACCTGAATCATTGTCATATGATTCATGTACTGACAAACAAGCCTATGTAGGTACTAGTAAAAGTGCTGATCTATTTTATCTTTATTTTATTTTTCTTTATTTCTTTGTTTCACTAACAATACGGTAAGCATCGTACATTTAACTAACACCATGTACCTAACATATTTATAATAATAATTTATAACTGATGGATCCTAGTTATCTGAATAAATAAATTTTATTATTATTATACAAACTTTCGCATTTATAATATTAAGTAGGAAGGATATATTATATTATGTATTACGGTTATTATATATATTGTACTGTATAGTTATAAATGTAGTAGGTGGTTTATATTTTTATATATATAAAAGAAGAAACTGATTGACTGACTGACTGACTGACTGATTTATAGATCAACGCACAGCCCAAACCGCTGGGCCTAGGAACTTGAAATTTGGTACAGGGGTTCTTTTTATGATGTAAGTGAGCACTAAGAAAGGATTTTTAGAAATTCATTCCCTAAGGTGGTGAAATAGGGGGGTGAAGTTTATATGGGATTTTCTCATTTCTGGACTTAGAACTATGTAAATAGGTGTAAGTATAAGTTCTCGATTACAATTAAAAATTATCAATCTAGGTGAAATGAAATGGATAAAATTCCCCCTTAAAGGGGTAAAATGGGGGGTAAAGTTTGTATGGAAATTTTCTCATTTCTGGACTTAGAAGTATGAAAATAGGTATATAAGTTCTCGATTACAATTAAAAATTATCTAAGTAAATGAAATTGATAAAATTCCCCCGTAAAGGGGTAGAATGGGGGGGTAAAGTTTGTATAGAAATTTTCTCATTTATGGATTTAGAAGTATGAAAATAGGTATATAAGTTCTCGATTACAATCAAAACTTATCTGTATAGGTAAAATGGATACATTCCCCTCCTAAAGGGGTAAAATGGAGGGGTAAAGTTTGTTAGGTAATTTTCTCATTTCTGGACTTAGAAGTATGAAAATAGATGTATAAGTTCTCGATTACAATTAAAAATTATCTGTGTAAGTGAAATGGATAAAATTCCCCTGAAAGGGTAAAATGCAGGGGGGTAAAGTTTGTATGGAAATTTTCTCATTTCTGGACTTAGCATTATGAAAATTGGTAATACCTACAGGGTCTTCATTAAAAATAAAAATGATCTGCGTAGGCAAAGATAAAGAAAGAAGAAGTAGCTTTCGATTTATTAGGGGGGGAGTTTCTATTAGAATTCCTTATTTCTAGACTAAAAATATGGCTGGTTTTTAGAAGCCATTTCCCTATTTAATTGAATAACCGATTATTTCAGGAAATTTTTAAAACCCTAATTTTGTATTAATTTTTACTGTTCCCAATATTTTTTAATTGTAAGATTTACCATAACTAGAATACAATAACTAACTAGAAATGATAAAACTACGCTCCAGGAATTTAACCTGACTCCTCAACTCTCCGTGTGCTCGCCATTTAAATTTATACACCAAGCTTAGGCGGGGCATATAGCGAAAATTTCCAATGTCTTCTTGAAATGGTAACTATCAAAAAACTTTGTAAATAATTGTTGCTAAAAGTAAACAAATCTCTAAGTTATATTACAATGTGTAATGAAATAATACCTAATTGAAAACCAGAAAGTAGTTTGCTCAGAATCGAGAGTTGAATCCAATACCTACACTATCTTCTAGTAGGTATCTAAGTAAATCTTCCTACAATTTTCAAACATCATGACGTTAAATGCTATCGATTTACAAACACTGTATTTATGATACTTAATTATATAGAATACTTACCTACTTAAGTAATTTGAATAGATTTGTAATTGATATTAAATTTTCCCAGTGAAAGCTATAATTTTCATTAAAAAAATAGCAAGCATATTAAGTTTTTTACTGAAGTTAACGTAATCATTGTAATACTCGTATCATCAGAAAAAGATAAAAATATACGAATTATAAACGAATATGAAGTTATATTTCGGCCATTGGAAGGGGGTTAAAATTCACTTGAAACACTAACCTACGAATTTAATAAACAAGGTTGATAGGGGCTTCTTGTGAAACGTAATTTAAAAAAAAAACGCCGGAAATTTTCGATAATTTATTTCAATATTATAGCAGCCCTTTTAAATTACTCTTTGGGACTGATGAAATTGCCTCAAGCGTGGGCTGCCAGCAAGGAGACCCGCTCGGCCCCGTAATTTTTAGTCTTTCTATCCATCCCATCATATCTGCCTTAAATTAAAAATTTCAAGATTCAAGATTTATAGACGGTAATTGATTTGGTAATTTTCAAAAAATTTGGTTTGGAGCTAAATTTTGCTAAATGTGAAATACATTTTCGAGTTTGCTTTCACAAACCACCTGTTCTGAAATATTATCTCGGGTCGAAGTTCTTGCACCCAACATCGCCATTAAATCTCGATAAACATTAAATCTCTTGTGTGCTCCCATTTTTAATAAGAAGCTTAGTTGGAAAAATCCGTTAAGGCCTATTTAAATTTAAATCGATAGGTAAGAAAATTATTTAATAATTATTACTTTTGGTAACATAGACCTTGGTACGCATGTCGGTCGATGGCATAAGTACAAGATAAACAATAAAAGTTCGATAGTCGAATGTTTTGTTTTTATTATTATTATAGATACCTACTAAGTGTTATCTTCCTGGCGGCGGACTCAAGTCTGCTAAAATCCCAAGTAAATAAAAGAGCGATTCATCGCATCTCGGATGGGGTACCTAGACAAGATAACCCTTATGTGCATTGTGTGTGAAGTATGAAGCGTACTTATAGGGCGTAGGTGTAAGGGTGTTCGAGGAAGCCCCTTTAATGCGGAGACAGCTCCGCTGGGACGTTATTGATCGTCATCCGCCGTCAGTGGCCGAGGCGCCTATTGATTCGCCGCAATCTGCATGATAACCCAAGCCTGGCTTCTCTACTTACATGTTAGAGCACTGAGACACGCCTGTTGTTCTATGCAGTTTGCAGCTTGCACTGTGTCTTAGTGTAAACGACGTTGCAGGTAGGTACTTGCCGAAAATGTTCCTAAAAAATTTCACACGATATACAGACTCAATTAATAGCGTTATAGATATTAATAAGAATTCGTACGTGCTGGATATAACCTACGTAAAAGAACTTCAAAACTGTGTACACGGAAAACATCCTATCGTGTTTTCCATAGCGCAAATGAATTCAAATTTAACGCGCGCCACAAGTTTTACCTCTCGGTGCATGTCATTTTCGCAAAATTTTGTTATCAGCCTCGATTCGTTGATTGTTTTCAATAATTGTTTCGTGATGGTTTTATGTAATATCTAACGTTTTGCTCTTTTGTTCGTTTTTCAAAACTCTGAGCGTAAATTGAAAAATCTTGATATTTTATTTATTGGGTACCTACCTACCTACACATTCACTTGCAGATACTGTGACTCTGGCTACGTATATAAAATGGTTAACCTGAAAATTACAATCTTATCAAATTAAAACTACCAGTGCATCATATCGACATTTACTCATCAACTAAAGGTCGTCGTCAATTATATGGCATAACAACTTAGCATAGTTGAAAATATTAAGTTACTATTACCCACTTCCCATGATTAGTTTGCACGAACTACTCACTTATCTAATAACATCATCCCATCAAAACTTACGGATATTTAATTTCACCACGATATAGCAATAGAGTATCCCCCCCTGTTTTTCACCATCCATTGATTAAATTTATCTGACGGATAAATGGGATGCCATAATTGTTTTGTTCGAGCAGAATTACTCAATGAGTGGTAAAACAGCCCCTAAGTGTCCTAAAAAATGTAATTAGTGCAGACAGATAATCAGAAAATATTACACGAGTATTTTTTTCTTTTGTCAATTAAACAATATTTTCTGATAATGTAACTGACGGACTAAATAGAATATTAATATAGGTAGTGCGATAAACAGCCACATATAAATAAATGAATAAATAAATAAACTATGACAAAGCTAATTACTACCAATGGGTTGTAAATTACATTTGTAATAATGCTGTAATGCTTGTAAAAATGCTGTAATTGTAATAATGATTACAACTTTGTAGATTAAAGTTTCCGTAAAGCTGCGCGTCCACTGGATCGGAATCGGAGCGTACGCACCGTACGGAGCGGACGGATTTGTTGATGTGTATAGATTTCTATGGTGCAGAATTCCCATCCAGTGCACGCAGTGCTATAGAAAGCTATAGGTACAAAGAAACAAATACGTCCGCTTCGTACGGCTCGATTCCGATGCAGTGGACGCGCAGCTTAAACAAGTCAGGGTTACGTCTGTTGGGATAGCAGTTTTGAAACTTTGGATATTTCAAATGAATTTGTGTTTGTAAGTAGGATGAACTACATTTTCGTACCTACTACGTTTAGCGCAACTTTTCCTTCTATGCCATACAGAAAAGAATAGAATATAAACGAGGGCGCCACTATCTTCGCAACTTATAATTTTAAACGTCATGTTTTGAATATGGCAACAGTTTCGCATGTAAGTAATTTTTTTGATAATTTTTCGTCCGTTTCCAAACTGTTTAATGATGTAGGTAATTTGCTTTTGCCTTGGAACACTGAAGCAAATGCGCATTATGCGCAGCTGTCGGTTACAAAAATTTAAAGTCAATCTTAGAGTGAGTGAGATTTTGCGGTGTTGTATGGCTTACAATCAATGTGTGTACATGCACCGGACACTTGTCCGGCGACTTAGCTATAACAACACCGCAAGTCCAGCAAAAAAACGGACTGTTGTTTTCACCGGACGACGGACCGTTTTTTTTGCCGTACTTGCAGTGTTATATGGCTTACAATGAAGGTGTGTACATGCACCGGACACTTGTCCCGCGACATAGCCATACAACACCGCAAGTCCGGTAAAAAATGGTCCGTTGTCCGGTGAAACAGCGGACGTCTTCAAGCGGCCTTACAGTTTTAGGCCGCTTGTAGACGTCCGTTGTTTTCATCGGACAACCAACCGTCTATAAACGGATATCCTTATATACATGTAATATTTTAAACGGATGATATATATGATATTTTAAACGGACTTGCTCATTTGCCCCCTTCGACCTAAAAAAAGTAGAACACACCAGAGTGGCGTAGCACAGTAACGTATTTGTCACTTCATTCTGCCGTGCGGTGGAGGATGAGGGTAGAAAGAGAGTTAGTGATGATAAGTATGGCAAACGTTGTCTGCGTGTGAGAGAAAGAGAGAGAGAGAGAGAAATCTATTTAGACATATTCAATACACAGAAAGAAATAAAAAAACATCGAATAGAATAAATTGGGGCCTACGCAGCATAATGTTGCGGCAATGTTGTTCAGTGGGACCCATTTAAAACTAAACACTAAATAACATAGACGAACGCCAGCTAAAAGTAGTTCGCAAATAAAGTCACATTACCTGGGCGACCGGCCTTTGCTCGGGCTAAAACTTTTCCCAGAGATAAGACCAAGCTAGATCAATTTGTCATCCCCGAAAACCGCCACATACCAAATTTCATTGAAATCGTTGGCGCTGTTTCCGAGATCCACCGATCCGAGGTATTCGATTCCGGAAGAAAGTATGGCAACACTTGCTCAGTTTACAGTTTTTGGACAATTAAGCTTTAATAAATCAGGCCAGGATTTGATTTGGCTATTGCAGTGAATTATTAACAATTTCAATAAGTTTTTAATAATTTAATGCATCACATACATGACTCTCGATAAAACAATAAATCATCCAAAAGTAACATTGTAATGATTAAAGATTGGGAACACAGCTCGGCCCGTTGCAAACCCGTTCACGACATTATTATGCGAAGGTAGGTACCGCCATTATTTGTACCTAAAATAATTCAAAAAACCTTGACACTTGTGAATTGCCTAACGGAAATGCTCACCCCACGCTACTGGAACCACAAAACAAAAATGTAATAATCTTAATTTCATTTTTCCGGAAAGAGCTGGAATAAAAACTTTCTACCATATTTTTCAAGAAATATTGAATTTTTTTACGTCAATCGTTTTATTTATCAGTTTTATACGAAGTTAAATTAATTTAAAGAAAAATATGTTCCATGCATATCCCCTATTAACTCTATTGGCGTTTCGTTATAGATCGATCCATCCAGGAAAATAAAAATCTGACTTTATAATAATAGCCAAATATGCGCCACGCACTTTTAGTTTTTGTGACATTTCTTTTCCACGTATTATTTTAGCTCTGTGGAAGAATGCATAAGTAAAAAAAAATTGCGAGCGAGTGCAGCCTTGATACGATCTATAAACTTTTATTTTCGATTAGCATCAATATTTTTCAAAACTAACTGCTCAATTGATATTGGCATAATTATTACTCTAATGTACATAGCTTCACGAAACAAGTCCTTGCTTCCTTAGGTACCTGTATATAGCACACTTAAATATAACATGATAAGGGGTGATCACATCGTTATACCTATTGATCAACACACTGACGCATATACTTTGTAGCGAACTTCGTAGCAAACTTTGTAGCTTCGTAGCTTCCAGTATAGTGATTGTCCCTAACTTGTATTTAGCAGTTGCGGTTGAATGAGCCTTATGTTAATAAATAACAAATTATGCAATCAAACTTTCCTCACTACGAGTATGAAATTGTTTTAGGTAAAGTCGCCGGTAAGTACGCAGGTAGGTCAGTATTTGTCCCAAAATATATCAAGGGAGCAATTTATTCAGATTCCGCTCTCAACTCTGATTAAGATTAATTTATTTAATTATTTAGTTCAACATGAAGAAATGTAATGTATTTTTCGTATTTTAATTAAAGTCAAAAATAATAAGCAAGTGTAATGCGACAGCGATATAAAAGTTGGCGGAACCGGTTTTCAGGCTAAGGACGAGCGAGTGGACGTCAGAAGAGCCTCGGCGATTTGGGTCACTGCCGTCGCTGCAGTCCCACGCAGGACTCAATAAAATTTTACACTGCCCTTATTGGACTTAATGTATCAGAGCAACAGGTTAATAATATGCAACTTTTTAACAGAAGAAGACTCGTTTACGTTTCAAATTGCTATAACCAAGGTATATTTAAAAGTATGTACATAAGTATACGAGTGGAGTCGCGTTCGTTAATTCTTGGGATTTGTTTCTAATGTTTGGGATTTGTTTGAATTCGGATGCAACAAAGTTGTTTAGGTTCAACTAGTGAAAGTGCCACTAATTAATAGTGCAAAGTATTGATCAATTGTTTCACCATGGTTCTAAATATAAAATTCCGTTGGGGAAGACAAAGTTCGCGCGCAATACGGGCGCAGGCAGGTAGTGGGCGCGCGGCGGGCGGCGGGCGGCGGCGTATCGATTCCGCGCCGCGCTCAGTCGGCGTCCGCCGAGCGCCGCGCTGCGCCGAGCCGCCGGCGAGCGGGCGTCGCCCCGCGCACCCCCCTTCGCCGACCGAATCTCTCGTCGCCCGTCGCCCGTCGCCGGCAAACTCGAACGACCTCTTTCCGCTAACTAACGTCGCACCGCGCCCGCGGAACTACGCGTAAAGCGACTCGAAATTCAAATCGCATTCCAAAAGGACCCTCGTATCCTAGCAACGTTCGGACGATGTTAGTCGAGAGTGCGCTGGTATGCTAGAGTGCAAGTAGGAAGTAGAAGAGGTCGCGGAGGCAGAAAGTGATGTGGGTGTGTGCGCGGCGGCGAGCATGGGTGGCGCGAGGTGCGCGCGCGCCGCTCGGCTCGTAGGCGGCCGCAGCGATGGACTGCTGCAACTACGAGTACCGCGCGGGCGGCGGGTACGCGCCGCCGCCGTGGGAGGGCTACGCGCCGTGCGCGCCGGTGCCCTACGCGCCCTACGCGCACTACTACGCGCCGCACGCGCACGCGCACGACCCCTACGCGCGGTACTACCGCTACGACTACCCCGCACACCATGCACACCACAATGATCATGCTTTGCCCATGGGTTGGTATTTTATTACGTCATTGTTTATCTTAACTGTTATCGGACATGTTTGTAGATCGTGCAATCCCGTAAGTATTAATAGTCACTTAATAAAAAAACTGGACAAACGCGATTCGTACGGTAATTGTGCCCTGAAAGAAAGCCCTGTAGTTTTTAGTTTAAAAGACAAATGTCTGTAACACGTAGCAAGTCTACAGCGTACCAGTACAAATACCACATAAGACACAACATGTTGAAAATATAAATTTAAATCTTTTAAAAGTCTTTCAGCTTCAAATGCATGCATTTTATAAGCGCAACTTTGAGTTACTCCTTTAATAACTTTCCGCGACAATTTACAAAACAAAACAAATGACAAAACAAGAAAACTTGTATTTAAAACATTTTTGCTTAAAAAAGGCTCTACCTAAATCTTAGCTCTCTAATAGATTTATATATTTATAAGGTATAATCATTTTTCCCTGTGACAATAGCAATGATAACTCTTACAGAGCTGTATCAAAAAGTCGATAATGTTTTTTGACGCAGGTTTAAATACTGTCACAAGAAACGTAATAAAACAACTACAATTACTAATTGCATAAAAAATAAGAAGACTGACACTGTTATCAGTAAATCAATAATGAATTTTAAAAGATCATGTACAGTCGAGGGCATTAATAAATATATATATAGCTACAGCATCAAATATATTTAGACATCGACCTTATGGCTTAGAGCATTAAGGCGTATAGATTTTTGTCGTCTTGGGAATATATATACTAGCTAGCCTATATGCTCACAGGCGAACAAGCTTTAGTTCCGCGAGTGCGGAATTCATTGAATTGCGCAGCAACGATTTTTGCAAAGCTCGTGGTAAATGTGCACATGAATTTTAGCGATTTTTCCGCGGCTTCGCCGGCGTGGAATTCGGTTATCGCGCGCTGTTCCCTCGGGAACTGTGCATTTTTACGGTATAAAAAGTAGCCTATGTCACTCTCTGGCCCATAAACTATCTCTATGGCAAAAATCACGTCGATCCGTCGCTCCGCCTTGACGTGAAAGACGGACAAACATACAAACAAACACACACACTTTCGCATTTATAATATTAGTATGGATATTCATTAATGCCCTTGACTGCACCTAAACCCTAAAACTGATTTTATTTTCTTAGCTGTATTTCTCAACTTATAAGTATCTCTATAAGTATTCGGATTGTGGGCGGAAGCCTATCAAGTATTTGATGATTAGCCTTTTAATTTGATCATTTCTTCATCTTATTTTAAGGACAGTAAATAATAGGTATTCACAATATCATTATGTACTTTTTATAGATCTTTAGATGAACTCAATTTAATAAACCTGCCCGCTGCATTGGAACAAGTTTTTTGAATGGAGTAACTCAATAGTGTGTGTCTCAAAGTTCCCAATCCGCACTGGGTCCACGTGGGAACTACGGCCTAAGTTCTCTCATTCTGAGGGGAGGCCTGTGCCCAGCAATGGGACGTATGTAGGTCGTGATGATGATGATGACTAAATTGGAAAGCGAATGTACCAATACTTTAAAATAGAATACGTTTCTTTTCTTTTCCACTTGTTGCTACAAACGCATTGCAAAGTCGCTGTGTCATAGCGCGTTCCTCATAAGCGCAATCATCAATATCATCATATTAACAGCTGGTGTAAAGCGGTAAATGAGTCTCAAAAATTGTTTACTAATACGAGAGGCATCCGAGCGCGTGCTTACGTAGACAGCATTCTGAACAATGAAGAATGAAGTTAGAATTTCATGTTTACGTTTGGGCGGATTTCTCGGCGTTCGCGTCACGTGTTGATGTCGGAGGCCGCGGGTCGGGGGTGCCGAGGCGCGGGGGTCGCGCTACAGGTGGTCGATGCCCCTCCCCCCCTGAAACCCCTCTCGACGCGATTGATCGCCTGCACAGCCACTCTACATATTGACCGGGAGACTACCACCCGTGTCGCGGTTCGCTGCGAACTTCGTATACATGCTACGTGAAATATACCGCCTTAATGTTTGCGGTGTTGGAAAACAATGCTCCACTTAATTATCGACCTAGCTCCGACTAATTCACTGTTTCCTCACTACACTGCTACTTTAAGTAAATAAAGGCAGTGTTATACGTTCATTGAAAGAATTAACTTACTCTAACATTACATTATTATTTAGAGCAGTAAATTATGATATTAAATTAAAATGATATTAAAATAAATTATTTGATATTTGATATGTATGAAAACTTTTTAATACAAAATCTTAACTTAGGTAGCATCCAATAAGTAAAATGAACGCGTGAAAATATTATTTACCCGGCTCGTATTGAAAGACAGAAAGAGAAAGTAAAGTTCTATGGATGAATATCAAGTTAATTTTTCAACTAATCCAGAATTCCTAACCATAGCTAACTACTAACTTTTTCACAAAAAGTCACAGAAACCGGTCAATCCATGACAAGGACAGAACGGACTCAGTTTAACGTACAACGATCGGCAGCATGCAAGTACTTACACCGAACCTTTATGAAGCTGATCGATGTAAGTTAAACCGAGTTCATGCGGAGTCCACTCCGCTTGCACGTGGAATAGAGATGTTATCCATTGCAATTATTTTCATTTGATAACTTATGTTACCAGTTGTTCGCCTCTCCATTCTCCAACTATGCTATAGGCAAATGATTTTTTAAATTTTCTCAAAATTACTAAAATGTGCTAGACTATAGACTGAGCCGGGAAAATAAGTATATATATGGATTTTTAGCCGATCCCAATAAACACGAGCAAAATTTAACTTTCTTGAAATGTTGCAAAGCAATCTAATGTCAATGCGCCAAGACCCCAATCATCAGTCTTTATAATTTTACGTGTCGACGTTCTAAAATTGTACAAGTGTAGTATGTTTTTCTAAGTCTGTAATTCTACTTGATTTCTAACTCTACATTCATAGTTTGTACCTGTCAGTTGCGCTTCGACGTTTGTAGAAGAAAATTAAATTAACTGAAAGACGGCTGGTATTCAATTATCTAATTAGTATGCAACCTTGCATGCATGAAAAAGCCGTGGTGGCCTAGTGGTTACACCTATCGCCTCTCAAGCGGAGGTTCGTGGGTTCAAACCCCGGCCCGCACCTCTGAGTTTTTCATAATTCATGTGCGACCTAACATTTGAAATTTACCACGAGCTTTACGGTGAAGCAAAACATCGTGAGGAAACCTGCACACACCTGTGAAGTAATTCAATTGTATGTGTGACGTTACCAATCCGCACTGGGCCCGCGTGGGAACCACGGCCCAAGCCCTCTCATTCAGAGAGGAGGCCTGTGCCCCGCAGTGGGACGTAAATAGGCTGGGATAGATGCAACCTTGCTAAAACGTTTAATTGGCTTATGTTGATTTTGTAACATTTAGACTAAGTACAGTAAAAAAGGGTTTAAAAAAATCATACTCAACCTGATTTAAAATATAGTGTAATAAATTTCTACTCTTGATTCTTAGCAAACTATTTCAGATTGTCAGTTATTTCATTAACACCTTGTTTAACTAGATAACATTGTGAGTATGCATATTTTAGTTAGTGTTATACCCAATGTGATAAATTTGTACGACGCCCGTTTTAAGAATAAACAAAAAAGTCTTCAAGTGAAAATGTACCTTACACTTGTTAAATACAGCAGTTTGCGCTTTTCACGAGTCCTAGTAAAAGACGGGTCAGCGATTAATAAATATGTAGATGAAGGTTTCACGTAATTTCACGCGACAGATAACACTTTGTATTTTAATTTTGTTGTGAGGAAGCCATCAGAATAAGGTAGAGCGTGGATTTGTGCTATTTTTCTTGTAGTTAATGCTGCGTTCACGTTTCATTAGTAGGTTAAGGGGCTGTTTCGCCATCCATTGATTAGTGTTAACTGACGGTTAAATGTGATGCCGTCTCCGTCTATTCGAACAAAACAAATAGAGACGGCATCATTTAACCGTCAGTAAACGCTAATCAATAGATGGTGAAATAGCCCCTAAGTCTGCTCGAAGAGAGTTGATAAATATTAGGTATCAGGTAGAGTTGATATGACGGGATGATAACGATGATGATGAGGTATGACAACGTCTCGGAATAGCGACTGTCGCTTAATTATCGCATACTGTATGACAAGCACTGCAGTACCACGCACTCAGTTGTTGTCAAACACACGCGAGGGTTTCGCGCTCGCTAAATCAATAAGTATTTACACGAACAGTAAGTTCAATTCGTACCTACAAATAATGTTTATAAGTTCTCTTATACCCATTTACCTCATCAATACGACTTTTCAAAAACCCACGGTTAAAATACAATCCACATGGCCTTTTAAAATTAACCCGAAATATTTCAGCAGTGGTGGATTCATGTTGACTGAACATCCCTGTTAACAATCTGATTACTTAATCATTTTTAGTAATCCTTCAGTCGTTTCTCACACATGTGCCGTTCTGACCTTCCCGATAAGCTTTTGATACAAATAAGTCATTTCGTCTTTAAATATTATAAGACCAAACCAAATATTACATAAAACCTCATAAAAAATTACTAATAAAATATGGAAAATTAGAAATTTTGTCTGTGTTTATTGTTTTTGTCCCTGTAAATGTATTTCAAGATTTTTTTTATTGTGACTTACACATGTTTACACACATTAGTCGATGCTTAAAGTATAAGACGACAATGTGACATCTTGAATCGAAAATCCAATGAAAACCTTTTACAGGAAAAACTAAGGTAAATAAGCCCCGTTTCTTGGTACAAACATTCTCAGAGTACCAATTAAACATTTTTTTTCACTTCTCATGCTCGCAAATTTCGTATTAATGCTGGATCTAGGCGACATAAAATTACTTATTATGTTCTAGTGCGTAGAGTCAAATCTTCGTCTAAGACCAAGGCAATCAGGTGTAAACAGCCACAACCAAATAAGTTTCTACATATTTTTTCTATAAATTTTAATTTCTTTAAAACTAAAAAGCGCGCGCGCTATATAAGCGACTGGAGGTCTATGGGGGAGGCCTATGTCCAACAGTGGACGCCCTACGGCTGAGATGATGAGGATGATGATGAAAAATGTATAACTATATAATAATGCATTAACAATAAAAGGTAAATAATAAGTGAACAATTGCTTCCACTGTTGATATTTCATTTTTTCGCCATCGAAGTGAAAATCAGAGTGTAAAACTCGAGCATTAAACCCATTTCTCCCTCGACGTGTATATCCACCCTCGCCGTACCGGCCCTGATGGCTATATGTACGTCTCGGGTAAAATGGCTCGTTTTATCCTCTTGTTGTACAATCTACTATTTTGACTTGGATGGGAAATATATATATATTCTTTCAGTACTCGTAGTTTCTGCTTCTTGCTTGCTTGTTTCGGTTCTCTACGCATTACAATGGACCAGAACAAAAACAATTAGGTTACTATTTTGGCAGTACTATAGAACCGCGACAAGTTTAGGATTGGAACTGACAGTTATTTTATCATAGATACTTGGGTCAAACTGTGCTTATTTGAAATTATGTACATTTATCCAATCCTACTAGGTGCATGCATAGGTATAATAGAAACATCTTAGGATAATTGACACCAACTACGCCCAAGCCAAGCAATGAAGCCTTGTATTGGGCAACAGATAAACTTACTTATCTATATTTATAAATAGGCAAACATAACATTCGTATTTTTCATACAAGATATATGTCCCAACAGGGGATCTAATCGGAGACCTTAAACTTTGTAGTCAGCTTCTCTATCCACTAGGCTATTTAGTCATCGATTAGTGCCAAGAACCCGACAAAGCGAAAAAATTCTGCTACATGGCTACGAATGTAGCGCGTACCGATAATATGTGGTCGCGAATGTTATTCGTATCAAAATCCATTTCGTAACTTTAGTTACTAGATATCCCAGTTTAATTCGCAAGAGTGATGTAAAGAGAAGTCTCTTCGTTTGATTCTCCATACAAACGTAGTCCCGGTATCATTTGAAAACAAGGCAACAGAAATAGATGAAATTTTGTAAGTAAGGACTGAACGTAATTATCTATACCTGTGGTTTTTCAGATTTTCATATAAACGTGTAATATCAAAATTACAGGAGCTCAAAAGTCGACAAAAAAAAGATGCCAACTTTGCACGATAATTACAGACTAATAAAGCATTTTTACAAAAATCGAAAAAACCACAGGCATAGAAAATATAATGAATATTTTGATTGTAAAATATCATTGATTTCTGTGCTATACTTTTCGTATAATATGAGGACAAGGAAACCCAAAATTCAACCGCCCAAATCTTGAAAAGCCTACAACAGCTCTCTCGATATAAATTACGGACGTCGTTGGGGAAGGCATGGGGGAGACGGCTGCGAGCGCTTATGTCACGAGCGATTAAGACAGCAATATCCCAAACGAATAAATAACGCGGCCGCGCCCGCGCGGCCGGCAGGGGAACTTCTCATATAGCTAGCAAATGTTTCAGATTACGGCGCTTACGCGTCGAAAGAGGCGCGCGTGCGCCGGGTGCTGGCGCGGCGGGACGTGCGCACGGGACCTGCGCAACATCTCCCCCTCCCACCCACGGTAAGAAAAGAAATATACCAAAATAACCGGCCAAGTGTGGGTTGGAGTAGAGCCCCGAGAGTTCCGTACATCTTTAAATAATAATAAAAAAGTTACTTTTTTATCATGGTACACTTGACACCAAATTTTGACCTAGTCTCAAACTAAGCACAACTTGTGCTATAACTACAGCACCCACTAAGCAACGGATAAACATATTTAGCATATTTAGCTCGTTTTTAGGGTTCCTGAGCCAAAATGGCAAAAACGGAACCCTTATAGTTTCGCCAGTCTGTCTGTCTGCCTGTCTGTCTGTCCGTCCGTGGCTTTGCTCAGGAACTGTCAATGCTAGAAAGCTTTAATTTTACACGAATATGTACGTAAACTATGCCGACAAAATGGTACAATAAAAATTAAAAAAAAAATTTTTGTGTACCTCCCGTAGACGTAAAGTGGGGGTGATTTTTTTACTCATCCAATCTTGTAGTGTGGGGTATGGTGGCTGGGTAGGTTTTTTAAAATCAATAGAGGGTTGCAACGTCGGCTTTTCGATTGAGTGATGTGTTTGCAAAATATTCAACTTTAAAGTGCAAATTTTCATTAAAATTGAACGCCCCCCCTCTAAAATTTAAACCGGTGTGTGGAAAAATTTGAAAAAATTCAGAATGGTAGTAAGTATGTCAAACTTTCAAGGAAAACTATAACCGCTAAGTTTACATACATACATACATAAAATCACGCCTCTTTCCCAACGGAGTAGGCAGAGACTACATCCTTCCACTTGCTACGATTCTGGCATACAACTCTCGCTTCCTCTACACCACCGCTAAGTTTGCTTGAGAATTATTAGTAGTTTAAGAGTAAATAGCAGCCTAAGGTATAAAATATACCTAAACTTGGAAGATTCCGTATAAAATACGAAATCCTTAGAAAAATATTACTTATTTTTTCGTAAAGGCTACGGAACGCTATTTTGGGCGTGTCCGACACGCTCTAGGCCGGTTTTTATTCTAATGTTAAAGTATAATCTTAATCCAAAAGCCCAATTTACACCGCGAGCGGAGCGGACTGTTTAAAGTACAACGATTGGCTACATGAAAATACTTGACACTGAACCTCAAAGTTGATCGATGTAATTAAGTTGAACTAAGTCATTATGAGTCCACTCTGTTCGCGGTGGAAACTGTGCTGCTGGTTTGCAAAATATGATAATTGTCGAAGTGTACAACAAAAAAATATTTTAAATTGCACGAATTAAAATTAAAGCATGTGTATATTTTTCTAAATAATACTTTACTTACTTTAATTTACTTATTCAATAATGCGACTGGATCTGCTCTAAGAAGTTGTTGACATTCTATACAGCGTGATGTTTCAATGCTGGATAAAAGCATCTTCCTTTTTTCCGTTCGTCTCTTCTGACAATTGCCATTGTCTGAAGGCAATTAAAAAGAATTTACCTGCAACTTGAGTCAGTTCTGCCAGGCAAGGCACTTAAAGAAGGCTTTTAAATGTTCTCCGCCGTTTAAACTTAAAATTTAGTGGGTGTATAGATTCAGAGCTGTGTGTTACATATTCAATAACCTTATACTTCTTACTGTCACAGATCTGATTTGTTAAAAAGTCGATGTTTTCAATTTCAATTCCAGATGTATCATGTAAGTTCGTTCAGATCTTTTACTATCCTCTTAGATAAAGATATTCTTGGAATGGTCTTCGTATAATCAAATATTGAGTTTAATCATTTTACATTCTTTTTATGCATCTAAAAATGAATATCAATATTTTATTATTTATGCAGGTACTCAATACAGACAATCCCAATTAATTCAATCAAACTTTGAAGATAATAATTTTATTATTAATTAATTACACATACAAACTTGGTTATTTACATTAAGTAAATAAAAGATTTATAACAAAAAATTTAACCGACTACAAAAAACCATGAACTACAAACTAGTACAAAAATATTTTCAAGGTTTTGAAGTCGGTTCCATTTTTTGTTAAAAAAAAAATTATTTTCCATTTTCATCACAAATACACCTGTTTGTTTCTGTTTAATATCCGAAGCACTATTATACGGAATTTAATTGTAAAATGTGTCAAAGAACCGAAAAACAATTTAAAAGCAAAGAAAACGTGGCAAGAAGTTTTGATGACAAAAACTTTTTTTGTCGCAGTTACAGCTAGCAGCTTGTTCAGATTATTTCGCATAATTTGACACGAGGAGATATCTAAAAGGCATAAATCGCAATAATTTAATTCGACTCGCGACGAGTTTATCGAAGGGAGTCAATGGGCTCGCTAATCGAGTAGATGCGGGACGAGCTCATTGACTTGCGCGACTCATGAATGATCAGGACACCAACCAATTGAAATAAGAAGCGGAGCTAACTAGATGTGTCTCCCTCCTAAATATGACGCATTACGCGTAAGAGTGAGACGTAATGAGATGATTTGAACTAGATAATTGTAAGGAGCAGGAATCGACAGGGATAAGTGGCAGAAAAAGAGGACACTTTTACCAAGCAGTGAGATACTTTTCAGTAGGCTACTGGTAGGAAAAAACATGTTTTTATTACGCATACTTAGTTAGATTCTCTATAATTATTTTAAACTTATTCACAGTGTGCAAATTGTAGTTGAAATTACTACATACCTACTTATTTTATGACTACGATCTACCTCAAACCAAGTGTGTCGGACACGCCCAAAATAGGGTTCCGTAGCCATTACGAAAAAATTAAGTACTTAATATTTTTCTAAGGATTTCGTATTTTGGACGGAATATTCCAAGTTTAGGTATATTTTATACCTTAGGCTGCTAATTACTCTTAAACTACTAATAATTCTCAAGCAAACTTAGCCGTTATAGTTTTCCTTAAAAGTTTGATAAACTTACTGCCATCCTAATTTTTTTTTAATTTTTCCGCCCCCGGTTTAGATTTTAGAGGGGGAGAAGGGGGACGCTCGATTTTAATGATAATTTGCACCTTTAATGTTGACTATTTTGCAAACAAATTACTGAATCGAAAAATCGTGTTAGCCACCCCGAAATGGTTTTAAAAGACCTATCCAACGATACCCTACACTACAAGATTGGATGAGAAAAAAAAAACACCCCAACTTTACGTCTACGGGAAGTACTCTAAAACATTTTTTTTAATATTTTATTGTACCATTTTGTCGGCATAGTTTACATATATATTCGTGCAAAATTACAGCTTTCTAGCATTGATAGTCCCTGAGCAAAGCCGTAGACGGACAGACAGATAGACAGACATGGCGAAACTATAAGAGTTCCGTTTTTGCCATTTTGGCCACGGAACCCTAAAAAGGTTACTGACATTAGGTACAAGTTGTAGTTGTTTCACAAAAATTTTATATTATTATAGCTGCGACAGTTAAAATGAGTGCGTGCACCAAATTCGTTCTGTCACCCAAT
The DNA here is from genome assembly GCF_025370935.1 of Choristoneura fumiferana. Lineage (NCBI taxonomy): Eukaryota > Metazoa > Arthropoda > Insecta > Lepidoptera > Tortricidae > Choristoneura > Choristoneura fumiferana. The sequence continues at coordinate 12,028,166 of NC_133483.1, read as the reverse complement.
AATGAGTGCGACCAAATAATTGAGTGAAGAGTGGTATCATTACGGCATCATGTTTCGAGACAAGTGAGCGGCACAAAGGCGCTAATGAGGGGTAGGGGTGGGGGGATCTAAGGGGAAGGGTGGGGAGCCGGTGGGGGTATGAAAGCTGTCAGCGGTTGATTTTTCCGCGTGTCGCGGAGTCGTGGACGCCTGATCGATAAGTCACGTGGGTCGCACCCGCTTCCCGCTCGATAGTTAGCCTCAGCAAATCTCCCGCCACTACCTAGTTCAAAAGGTTTTTTATGAGAGTAAAGTTGCGAGAAGTTAGTTTTTAGTACTACCGTTAGTTTTTAAAATATATAGTCTCGTCCATTAGAGTATGGAGGTTAATTTTGCCAATGAGTTAAGGACAGTTCTAAAAAAATCTAGAAATTAGAAATATTACAAGTCATCGCTGATGAATGATGAAAAAAAGTATGTCAAAAGACATTCCTACGTGACATTGTTTATTTCATTTTATATGTTCTGAAGTAGGCAGCAATAGTGACGATAATAGTAATTAGTTATTAATAGTGTTAATGTTATACTTTTATTAACAGGGTGTAATTAAGTAGCAAAGATATTGTCTTAATTTCTCAAATAATTTAATTATCTTACTAAATTCATATTGGCGATAAGTTGTACGTACACAGTCAGTCGAAAATATAAGCTTGACACTTTGAACCATATAACCTGGTCTTTCTTCAGTTTTTTTGGAAATAATTCGATATAAGGCAATTTTTTTGTATACGGCTTTTACGTGTAATTTTAAGAACCTATATTTTCGAATCCACCAAAATTTGGTTGTGGAAGATGGTAAAAAAAATAGGCGTTTTTTGAGCACAAATGTTATCACCAAGTTTATTATCAAAATGTGTTTGAATATAGTAAATGAGCTTAAAGCAATTTCGCCTGATTTTTACACAATTTATAAATATTATTTTTTATAAAATTTAACTGTCGCGGTGATAAATTTTGTTTGATTATTGAAGAATATATTTGCAAATTACCTGAACTAATTTTTAATGCAAAAAATTGCTCATTTGAATGAATGTTGATTTTACTTAGAGCGAAGGTGTTAGGTCACTGGGGTAATGAAGTTTTTAGAATTTCGTAACCTGATGGTGACAAATGGAATCATATTACTGTCACTACGCTGTCTATCCGTCTGGATGTTATAAGGCTCTATTTTATGAACTGTAATAGACAGCTGAAATATTTACTTGACGTGTTAACTATTGCCGCCATAGTTAACATAAAATTAAGTATGACATTTTACTAGATTCAAATTACAAGGTCACATTATTGTACCTTAACTTTAACCTTTAACCTGCCCAATCGGACCGCACCTACAATGCTCTAACATGCATACTGAATTACTAGTTAAACGTCAAATAACCCTTTGGTCCCAAAAAATAATTGTTGTACATTATTTTCACAAATAAAAATATTACTTTTGATCCAAATATTTTGTTTTAAATGGTGTTTTAAAACGAATTCGGAATATTTGAATCGACCGACGAATGAGCATCGACCAATGGTATGGAATCATTTGCAAACTTTATTGATCCTGAAAAATATGTAAACTATTCAGTCAAACTAGCCAAAACACCTGTCCCTGCACAAAGATTACAACTGCTACAAATCGGCTTAATTTTTGTGACAATTATGTAGATCTAATATTTACTCGCGGCTTCGTATGTGTTAACCATTAGTTTCAGCGATTGAATTGAAATTCCAGGATTTGACTAAATTCCTATGCAAATTCCCAAAATTCAAGCTTTTATCTAAATCCCGTGGGAATACCGAGATAAAAAGTAACCTATGTAATGACGTCCAAGTGGTATCCGTTCATTTCGCAACTATCAACTAACGTTTGGCAACCTGATTCATTTCGCAAACTCTAAAACTGTAAATATTTCAGGATTTAATTCAGGGTTTTAGGTTAAGTTAGGTTAGTTTTATAAAAATCCTGAAATATTTACAGTTTCAGAAATATTAAACAGTTGCGAAGCATTATTGAACCCGTCCAACTATCTACATATAAAACTTCATCCAAATCCGTAAAGCCGTGTTAGCGTAAATGAATAACAAACATACACACACACACAGTACACACACACACACACAACACACACACAACACACACACACACACACACACACACACGCGAATGAATTCGCCGCTAGAGGCGCTAGTGTAGCGTGAGGTCTCCGAAATGTCAAATCTCATAGTTTTTGGGTGAGCTACGCGGGTTAATTTATAATAAGATTTTTAGGAGTTAATTATGGCAATTATGCGTTACGCAATGAATGTCTGTGTTTTGAGACAGTTTAAACTTTTGTCCTCCGTACCGAATAAAACGGGACTAAGCAACACTGTGGTTGCTGGATATTTTTATGGTACGGTTCAAGGTTTTTAAATATGATTTTAATCTAAACTTTGTTTTAACTGTAATAACAGACTGAAAGTTAAAAACAAACAGTAAGCCGATATTGGTTTGGTCTACGGCGCGTAGGCCGCGTAGCTCGTAGCACTTACCGTAGCGCTACGACAAATTGGACTAACGAAGTTGCGCTACATTTGCGATCGAACTGAACGGGATCCGGGCCGTAATATGAGTTACTGGAATCGCGTTACTGTCAAATGGCTACTTATTTTAATTTATACTGACTTATACCCGAGGGTTTAGCTACACTGAAATTTTAAAAAACAGATTGGTTTTTATTCCGTGTGCATTTCGAACAATTCTTTTTTAGGGCTGTTTTATGATCCTCATGGAATATTACTGCCAAATTTCCAGTCTCTGGCTACAATTAAGGTTATGCGTTATCTGTCCGTCAGTCGATCTGTTATTTGCGCTACTTATTATAGTAAAAAAAGAAAGTTAGTAGCTAAGCACTTTAAATTCCTCCTGGCAAGTTATTTAAAACACTTATTTTTAGAAATGAAATTGCTATGTATGAGTATATATATAAATATTTATATGTACGTAGTTTCGAGCATAAAAAATAGTAACAATTCAAAGTGCTACCTAAACCTATCAAGTTTTTAGTAAGGCATAATACTTGTCAAAAAAAATATGTCAAGGGTATTCGTCATAAATACAATACAAACGAAGACAACAAATTAAATTAGAGTGCCTGATATGGTAGTTTTCACGAGCGAAGTCGCGGGTAAAGAATAGTGCATTTATAAATACTTGTTGGCGACCGGATGGCCAAGTGGTTAGAGAACCTGACTACGAAGCTTAAGGTCCCTGGTTCGAATCCCGGCCGGGGCAGATATTTGTATGAATAATACGAATGTTTGTTCTCGGGTCTTGGATGTTTAATATGTATTTAAGTATGTATTTATCTATATAAGTATGTTTATCCGTTGCCTAGTGTCCATAGTACAAGCTTTGCTTAGTTTGGGACTAGATCAATTGGTGTCAAGTGTCCCATGATATTTATTTATTTATTATTTATTTATTGTCTATCGACAAATGTACTGCAACAGTATTTTTTGCACCCTTAGAGGGGTCTAACTAAGGTTTAAGCTCAGCCCTTAAGGCGCGATGAGCGTGTCCGCAGTGCACCGTGCACCCAATGAGGGACATCGATCCGTCACGACCTTTCTGCTCCCGAGTCCTCCCACGTAGATGCTGTATCTAGTACACGTTGTATATTGCTTACACGGAACTGAAAAATAAATAGAAGTGCCATAAGTCTTTACGCGTTTTGTTGATGTGAATCATTAGATCTGGCAAAAAAACTGAATGAACTACACTAATTTACTTTGCTTCTCCGCTAACACAGAACTACCAAACTCACAGTCACGTACACACACTTACACACACACACACAACAGAACAATCATAACACAAAAAGTGTGTTAACAGTGTTTTAGCAGGGAATACTATTACATTTAAACAGGTACGTAGTAGACGTAGTCTATATGCATTTTATTTAATCCTCGGTGCGTGGATCCGAGTAGCACTTGGCCGGGTTTTCCTTAAAATCAATGCAACAAACAGTTTATACTAAAATTGGTTGCTCCAGACTTAAACTAATTGACAACTGTTTTCATAGTTGATAATAGGAAAAAAATAACCTTTATCAACATAACTGTGTGAAAATCTCAAGTTTGTTAACTAAGAAAACTTTTACAACACAATACAATACAATAACTCTTTATTGAACACCAACGCATAGTGAGCAGTACAGAAAACATACGTATATAGAGATAATGTAGACGGTCAAAAACTTTATCGGTTGAGCCTGTCTAAGACACAATGTTTTGTGTTACAAGGCCAAGAATATCACATTTTACTTTAGTATAGTCTAGTGTTATTAAGCATATTGGATTCTTAAAATAGTTTTACTGAATTTGATCTTTTTTATTGCTGTAGAGTGTACCTAGTAAGATGAGAAGATACGTACGTTGGGACTGTGAGCTGGCAATGCATGCCAGCAGCGCCAGAGATCGATTTGCGCGAGCTCTGCGTCTCACGGCTTACATTCCTCATTCCAATAATTACATCAATAACGGTTTTAAATACATTATATGGGAATAGGTTATCGATATTAATGCATACCACATCTAACCATCTGTTTCACCACTTCTTGTTACGTTAAGTATGTGACATGTAATAAATATTCCGTTGCACTTTTTTTTAGTTTTATGTCTTTTTTTCTCTCTCGACTGTAAGAGTGTTCTTTAGCGCCCGTTCTTTGTTCTTTGGGCCAATCAACTTTTTTACCGACACCTAATCTGTCCGCGACATTTTTCAAACAATTGCAGATTTTTGTAAGTAAACATGTTTTTTCTGTAAGTAATAGATGGTGTACATGAATACATGCCATCCTACGTAAGTTAAAGCTATTAAACCGTGAAATATCTTGTTTGAAGTACGATTTTTTGGTAACGCCCGAGACAGTTTTGGTAACGCAGGTGACGAAAATTAAAGGTAATTAATAGTTGAGTCATCCTACGAGCCACACGAGACTGGTCTGGCCTAGTGTAGGTAAAGCCGTCTACACACGGTAGGTTTTAACCGCTGGTTATGGCTGCACAGTTCATTTGTGCAGGCAAACTGAACGTGTATATGACATGACACCTTGCCAGCGCAAGCAAAATTTGAAATATGCAAATTGATATTTTTTTGGTTATGCCTGCACAAATGAAGTGTGCTAGCGTGTTCGGTGTTAGCTTGTTTGGTCCGCGGTAATTTTTCTTTCTTGAAAACATTAGATAGTGCTATTTTTAGGGTTCCGTACCTACCTCGAAAGGAAAAAACGGAACCCTTATAGGATCACTTTGTTGTCCGTCTGTGCGACCGTCTGTCAAGACCCTTTTTCTCAGAAACGCGTAGAGGTATCAAGCTGAAACTGATAACGAATACTCATATCTGTGGTCCCTTGAAACCTTGAAAAAATCATACTTTTAAATCAATGCAATCAAAAGTTACAGTCATTAAACAACGTGATTCCATACAAATTGCCGTGCACTGGAAACCTATAGGGTACTTCCAGTTGTCATAGAAACTTGAAATTTGGTGTGAAGGTAGCTATTATAACACAACCAACTAGAAAAGTGAAAATTTTGATTTTTTATGTGCGTCTGTAAATATCAATGACCGATATAATCTGACCCCACACTGCGTAATTTTGCTTAGGGGCAGGGCTCTGCTTACACTGGATGTATTAAATCACTCGGAAAAAGCGGGAAATACATATCTTCAACACACGATTCCCGTTTACATACCTACCTATAAATGTGTACGAAGCTCTCGGTGCACGAGTCCAACTCGCAGTGTTTTCAGTATTTACTGCCTGTCTAAGCACTGAATATAACATGAACTAAAAGAATTTCCTTGCTCACCCGCGACCTTACGATAGCTAAGCTTATGCAAAATATGCGCATTCATGCAGTTTCTCCACCTCCACACTGTAAGAACACACACAAATCACACAAACCCATCTATCACCACCACCACACCACACTGACGCGTTTCGAACTCAACCAGAGCCCATCTTGAGAGTAACACAACCGTACACCATGCTACCAGTTGTTAGACCTGTTGGTCTAACAACAACAACGACAGCGTCAGTCGCGGGTGAGCAAGGAAATTCTTTTAGTTCATTGATATGGTACCTCCGCAAAGTAACGCCTGATTCAATAAATTATTTGAATATAACGTTTTAAATTTTCGTGATTTTCACTCATAGTCAAAATATCACCACCGGGACTTGTCACGCTAACACACACGAGTAATATTTACCTCGACGTTTCGGCAACATTGCAGTGGCCGTGGTCACGAGCAGACTGAGGTGTGGGGTGTCAAGTCTGCCTAGCAGCGCGAGTCCTTCGAACTACCCGCACTTGATCACTAATAGTACCGGCACTCGTATCACGAACTACCCGCACTTGGTAATTTTTATTTGTCACCCCAACCCACACCCCATATTTCAGTCTACTCGTGGCCACGGCCACTGCAATGTTGCCGAAACTCGTGTGTATTAGCGTGATAAGTCCCGTTGGTGGTATTTTGACTATAAGCACTGAATAATAAGACGTTATATTTAATTTCATTTTATTTTATGTTTATTTTGTTCCATTAAACAGAGATGGCATCATAAATATCTGTGACGTGAAATAACAGGCACTTAGAAGATCAAAATGCATTCGCAAACTTATCGCGCAGATCGTAAATACTGCGCAAAATGCTTGTCAAGTGTGCAGTTACGCCTGGCTACCGTATGACTAAGCAACGCTAGTATATGTCTCATAGCGCATACATAGCAGGCTCTGGGATGAGCCCACATTATCCGGCGTATCGAGATCAGCAGGGCTACTACGAAACTCGAAACTCGAAGTTCGTGTCGTGCGGTCCCTCAGACACTTATACTATTTAATACGAGAGCGAGAGGGACCGCACGACACGAACATCGAGTTTCGAGTTTCGTAGTAGCCCTGCAGGCGCATCGCATCGGGCACGCGTAGCTTAAAAGCTGCGTTCCCACCAATAATGTTCGAGGATGGGTTTTGCGAGAAATGTGTTTTTCACCAACCAATAAAAGCGCTTCATTAACCTCACCTCGTACAGCACATCTCTGGTGGAAACAGCTGAACGGAGCGAGGCGAGGTAAATTAAGCGTTTCTATTTAATAGTGAAAAACGGTTCTCCTATGGTCCTTTTAATCCTATCTTCACTACCACTAATTTCATTAGCCCTAAAATGAAAAAGCCGAATTTTTAATTTTCCTAACTATTCATTAGCCCTAATTTTAGCATTCCGAATTAACGTTGTACCTAATTACACTAGCCCTAACATCAAAAAGGTAAAACATTAATTTTCGTGAAATGTATTGATTGGAACACCTTAATTTTGCAACATATTGAATGGCATCCATCCAACCTACTTCCCTAGTGGGAGTTATCTTGGCTGCTATAAAAAAACCTAACATCGAAGGCTAAGGCCTTCTGAGAGTCGCTTCTGGTCCTCGCTCGCTTCACTCGCACTTTATTTTATCTTTAGCACAAGTAAACATTAGGGTTCATAACTTTAGGTCTAGGAGTTCGCTCCATGCCCATCCTCGCTTCACTCGCTTCACCGCTCTATCAGTCCACACATTTATCCTTTATCATTAGGGTTCACAAGTTAAATACGTCTATTGGGTTCATAACTATTTAAGAATAATATGTAAGGGAAAATATTAAAGTAATAAAGTAAACGTAAAACATGTTCGACATTATCGTAATAAAAATAGACAGTTAAAATGTAAGAATGTACCCTTTCATTTTATGTCTGTGTAAAATTGTTGTACTGATTTGTGGTATACCCAGCATTGGGGCGTTTATTGGCAGGGATGATGAACGAAGAGCAAATTCATGATGTAAAAAAAAAAATTTTACATACAAAGTTAAGATATCTTATATCAACTTTGCCTTACCATAACAGTCTTGTTCAATCTTACTTACTTAACACACATTATAACAATAACCTTATCCTTACACATAAGTATAAGAGCGATCCTGTATAAAAATGAATGAAGACCTTCGTTGCTGGTGCGGGGCCGGCGCGTGCCCTTTGAATCGATACGTCGGAGCACCGCTTCGCGCCATCGACGTATGGCTTTCTGTCTGTTAGCGATGTAAAATTCGCTCATATTGCTGTGATTTAGACAGTTTAAAAAAAAAGCTTTGTCCATCGGAGGACAGATTTGACAGTGTCAAGTGGGTTTTGCCGTTGTACGGTAATAATTGTAGAAAACGAAATATTATGAAAGATTAGTTAGTTTAGTTTAATAAAAATATGGCTTTGTCCATCGGAGGTCAATTTTTCCGGTGTCTAGTAGGTTTTGCTGTTGTACAGTAAAAAAAAAATAGAAAACGAAATAAGAGAGGTATTGGTGGATGACAGCGCGAAATCTGCTGTGGTTCAGAATTTTAATAAAACGACCGTGTTGTTTTATTTTAATGTAACATAGTGTAATTAACCATGCACCAAATGTAGAAAGGTCTAATAATAATCATCATAACGGTGAATATATAAATACAATACAACACCCCCCACTGAATATAATAATCATAAAAATGTATGCATATAATTTATACAAAAACCACACCTAATAAATCCAGAAAAGTTCTTTTTGAAACACTCGGTTGTTGTATTAAAAGAATTAAGAATGAATTATTGTCGTCTTCAATTATTATAACATTATTGCAAACAGTAGAAATAAGTAAATTACTTAATATTAATAATGTAAACCATGATAAATATATAATGAGAGATACGAGTAGGTAGGGTGGAGCCAAGCAAAGGAGCTGCAGTTTACAATAAATTAATGGGTAGTATTTAAACGCACATTAAATAAAAGCCCTTTTTTATCAAAAAAAAAATCCGAATTCACATCAAAATTACTGATTGCAGTATTTTGCTATACTCCACTCAAAATATTACGTTATAAACTGCAAATTATATTCGTGGCGTACCGCTATTTGTCTTAAAGTAAAGCATTTTTATTATTGCACGGCTAATAATGACTAACGCACATCATACCTTGTAACTCTTTTTTTTAAATATAGCTTCTATTTTTGCACATCAAATTTATATACAAAACTGGAGGTTGAACGCCGAACGAAGAAGTTTGACCTTTATTACTTATTTATATACTATGCCATCTATAACTAATGGCGTATGTTCAAAGGGCCATGCCGAAACGTGAAAAAAAGTGTCATTGACGTAACTCAATTATCTTCGACTCCGTGGCTAATCGAAAAATTAAAAAAAAAATACTTTCCATCCTAGAGATGAAAACGCAATTTTCCGCCCGACTATCTGCCCATGAAAATTAAACTTTCCGAACCGGAGAGATGAAAAGTTATTTTGCTATGAGAATGAGTATCATCTACGCACGCTCTAGTTAATATGCTGTAGAGTCAGTATTTTTGCTGTGCAGTCAGTATTTTTGATGTGATTGTAGTATTTTTGTATAGTTTGTGTTGATGTATATTTTCGAATTATCTGCAGTACTAGTTTTGTTAAGCATTTAGGGGCTGTTTCACCATCCATTGATTAGTGTTAACTGACGGTTAAATGTGATGCCGTCTCCGTCTATTTGAACAAAACAAATAGAGACGGTATCACAGTCATTTAACCGTCAGTTAACACTAATCAATGGATGGTGAAACAGCCCCTTAGTTTATTTGTATTGAAATAATTTAATTGATGTACAAACGTATATAAATGATAAGAATAAATTGATAGGCAATTATTTATTTGATGTGCAATTAATAATATTCCTCAATTAATTACCAGCAGTCAAGAGCAAAAATATGTATCTGTTTGAATGACTCGAAAATACATATATTACGTCGGAGTAGAGTCTGGTACATATTTTTGAAACGTTGGATAAGTTCATTAATGTAACAAATATTCTTAGAACCACATTTGTATTAAAGTCTATCAGCTTTACAAATCAATGTCAATATTAAAGTGATCCAATTTTTGGATACTCATATTTGCAAAACACAAACTAAAAAAGCAAAAAACTCATTCCAAAATAGAAGAATATTACTTATAAAAGGAATATTTGTAAAATTCCCATAACCTAACTAAAGTAACAAATATTCTTAGAACCAAATTTGTATTGAAGTCTATCAACTACAAATCAATGTCAAGCAAAACACAATATCTAATGGCCAGTAAAATGAGGTTTCAACAAATATTTTAATACTCGACTATACCTACTTCGAGTCTTGCAGTTTAGTTTCTGAATAGACTACTAGCTTTTGCTCGCGACTACATTTGAAAAAATATGCAATTTTTCGGGATAAAAACTATCCTAAATATGTCCTTTCTACGGTTCCAAACTATCTTCAGACCAAATTGGTTTGCTTAAAAAAACATGAAGAAGCAGCAGACACACAGAGTTACTTTGCATTTATAATATTAAATTTAGAAAAAACTATTTGACTTTCTAAAGTAACTTATGCCATACCTAGGTACTAAAACGGAGCGAGATACGTCATGCAAGTTGCGGTACATTGCACTAATTGCGGTACTTGGTCGCGGTTCGTGGTCGAGGTTTATGTAGGTACGGAAAAAAGCTTAAATTTTTTTCTCTTATGGCCTTTTCATCGGATAAAGCCATTCTTTTATTTTTGTAAATAAACCATGAGTAAAATATGTCTTTTTTTCTTTCAGCCTCCGCTAGAATGTGGCATGAACAACCGCAGCTCTTCATATTGTGAACCACAAATGTGGCCGCATTATCAAGTAAGTTTTTGTCCATATTATTAATATTATAGAACTAGCTGCCCCGAATACGCACGGGTGTAATACGAATGAAGAAAATGAGATCAAATCTGCTACACGATCAATTTTAATCGATGGTTTTAATCGGTTTACTGTTTAAATAATTACAATTAATGATATTGGTTGTTAAAACTAATAACCACTGGTTATCCAACATTAACGAAGCTAAGCTAATTAAAAAAAACCCTTGTTGGTACCTATAGGTACCACAATAAAGATATCTCTCTTTTGATAGACGTATTGATTTACGTAACAATTAACCAATTACAGTCAGCCGTTCTGAAGTGATGCACTTAGAAAAATTATAATGCCGAACTATAGCATCTAATTCCACATAAGCACCAGTGGCGAGGTATCGAAACATTACGCTAAATTTTTTACATGACTTCAGTAATGACAAGAATGGTAAAGTTTGGGTAGGTACTCTAATTCCGAGGAGTTGCATACAAAGACGTACCTAACTCACGCTTATCTCATAATAAAACGTTCACATCATGCTACTGATAAGCACATAAATTATTTAAGTATGAAATATATCTGGATCGATTGGAAGGAAAAACAACATAATAAACAGTATTGATGCAATGGTTTATTCCGTATATTACAGATGGGCGTGATGGGTGGAGGCTGGAACGGATCGAACGGCGGCGCGTGGGCATCGCGGCCCAGCGCCCGCGACCACCCGCGCTACCCCGCCGACCTTCGCCCAGTCAAGGTAAAATAAGTTATTTTCAAGATTTTCTCGAATTCCGTAATCAACTTCGATTTGTTTTCTTTGTTCGTAATTAATTGGCTACAAAAATGGAATTACTTTTCGTTGTTTCGTAATTGATTATTAAACAATAATTTATTTTCTACTAGTTTAAATAATTGAGTTTTGTAACACAATGTTTTAGACTATCGCGGTCATTATTAATTTTATTATTTAAATTCGGGTTTTGTTCCGCGTACCTTGATTATAGAGAAGCTCGATATTTCGGCACAGTTGCATGCGCCATGATCACGAAACGACTGGAGAATTGCGGGTATGCTGGTATAACTGTAGTAGGTATAACTATAAAAAAATAAATCGAACGTAACCGATCTATCCTCTTCCTAACAAGTTACCCACTACTACTGGATTTCGAACTCGCTTTAAAGTCACGGCAAAATTATGTATTGAATAATAATATGTATGAATGTTCACAGTATCACTCACTTTTTAGGGTTCCGGAGCCAAAATGGCAAAAACGGAACCCTTATAGTTTCGCCATGTCTGTCTGTCTGTCTGTCCGTCCGCGGCTTTGCTCAAGAACTATCAATGCTAGAAAGCTGTAATTTTGCACGGATAAATATGTAAACTATGCCGACAAAATGGTACAATAAAAAATAAAAAATAATTTTCCATAGATGTAAAGTGGGGGTGATTTTTTTCTCATCCAACCCTATAATGTGGGGTATCGTAAGTAAGTATATCAAACTTTCAAGGAAAACTATGACGGCTAAGTTTGCTTGAGAATTATTAGTAGTTTAAGAGTAAATAGCAGCCTAAGGTATAAAATATACCTAAATTATGAAGATTCCGTATAAAATACGAAAGCCTTAGAAAAATAACACATAATTTTTTCGTAATGGCTACGGAACCCTATTTCAGACGTGTCCGACACGCTCTTGGCCGGTTTTTCGTATTATTACGAACACGATCAGGTTTTAACTATATTTAGCACTGGTAACCACGTACTTGACAACTTAAAACCATCTTCTTGATTAAAGTTTAGTTTAGTTTAGTAGGTTTAGTTTTGTGTTTAGTTTTATCGAGCTTCTCTAAAATCAAGGTACGCGGAACAAAACCCAAATTTAAATCATAAAATCGAGTTTTGTAATCAACTTTAGTTTTATTCTTCGTATGTATTAGATAATGCTTAAAAGGTTCACTAAATATGTTGCATAAAATCGAATCTCATAATTTCGTATTTCTATGTTTGAATAGTTGCTACGCAGAAAGACATATCTCATAATATTACTTTGAATAAGGATAATAAAAAACGGAGTAAAATTTTACTAACCATTCCTTGTAATTAAATTAATTGTAGTTCTATATTAACCTAACAGCAGTAAGATTCTGGCACTTCGCCGGCCACTGCCGCGGCACGCTCGCTTCGCTCGCTCGGCTCGCGCGCTGTTGTGGTCGCAGATCGCAGTTCTAACCTAACCCAACCTACTATGTAGCTGCTGTTCTGTTCTGGCGCTTTGCCTGCTGCTGTTACAGCACGCTTACTTTGCTGGCCTTACTTTAACCTTAACCCATTCTTATGGTAGCTGTTAGTTCCTTTAACTATGTCATTACGCCATGTTAAAGTCAGCGCTATTTAAAATTCCGTGAAAATACAACAGTCCAAACTAGTATTTTGCTATGCCATTATGCCATATAAAAATCGGCGATACTAATGTTCTGCTATTTAATATTCTGCAGAAGTATATTCAGCGATAAGAGTGTTCTGCTATTTAATATTCTGAGAAATGACTATTATTCGAACTGATAATTATGCAAAGTTATGATTAAGCAAAAGTATAATTCGGCTAAAAAAAATTACCTATGAGATACCTGTTATGCGAAGTGTATTTCGAAGAATCGATATTATGCAAGATAAAGGGAACCCTGATTAAAAATACGTCTTAAGAGAAGAAGTTTTAATAAGTGGCAAGATTAATAATTTTGATTATTAATTATTTTGTGAAATATTTCACATCATTTTGTACTTACTTCGCATTTAAAATTTTGAATGTTGAAACTTAGTAACTTTATTTTGATAAATACGTTTTCTTCTTTCCCATTCCAGGGACCCCAGCTGCACACCCAAAGCCAAATGTGTGCCCCCGAAAGCAGGTCGACACCGTACCCCATGTTCGAGGACTCGCACTACGGGGCCGGGGCCAAGCACAGTCCCGCTGCGCTCGCGCGCCCCGCCGTGTCCCCCGCGGATCCTCCCCGCGCGAGGGACCGCTTCAATGCGGAGCCTCGGCGGTCACCCACACAGGAGGTGCGGCCGCCTGTAGTGCCTCTACCCGCTTTCCAACAAGCCTTCGGTTCAACCGAAATCGGAAAGTTTGCTGAAGCGTTCAGTCGCACGGAGATCGCCCTAGAGGACGTTCCCGACAACTTCAGCTACGAGTCGTTCCCCGAGTGGGAACAACCAGAGCCGCAGTGGTCTTCCCAACCCGCGCCGCGCGAGATCAAATGCGAAGACAACTTTTGAGATTTGTCTTCGCCCTAGTGCTAATTCCAGGCGATAACGCCAACTAGTTAATTAGACAATGTTTAGTTCCACCACCTTGTTGCCAAAATGATTAGCGATGGAGTTCGCTTAGAACTTTAGGATGTGATACCAAATTTACAAACGTGTACGAATAATGAATCGGCCGGTAAAATAGTGGTGTGTCGTTTTAGTTTACATAAAGTAGAATAATGTTATTATTCCCTTTGACTAGTTTTAGACTCACCTTAATGAGAAGAACAAAGTAATTTACTAATAAAGGGATGTAGGAAAATAAATTGTACTGCAATGCATAGTAGAACAAAATAAATCATGACTAAATGTGCCTTTATTCGGAGCGCCCGGCCGCCGTCGCGCGGCGTCACGGCCCCACCATCTCGCCGTCGTCGAATGTCACTACACAACTAGCCTGAAATACCACCGTAAAAAGTTGTACCTAGTTATCTTATTTTATTTAAATTAAAAGTTACACGTAAGTATATGCAATTAAATTCATCTGTTTGGAAGATAAATCAAGTACCTACCATAGAAAAAGGAATAAAAAAAATCCCAGAAAAATAAAATAATAAATGATTCTCAGTCATTCGCAAGTCTTAGGTTTTTCGATTCTAAGATGTCATTTTTCAACGATGAATCGTATACTTACAGTGTTTCTATCCTATGGCATACTACTTATTTATTTAACTTTCAAGCAGTTGGGTGCAATTGATTGTAACATTTTATTAAAAACAAATATAAAAAAGTTCGTCAATCAGGATTTTGCTAGGAAACCTTAGTGCGTGTATGACCTCAGCCATAAGTAGGTAACCTTTTGTGTAAATGACATTTCGATCGAATAAAAGATAGATTTACAACTTTACGGTGGTAACTTTAACTAAATAGCATTTATTGGGACCAACGTTTAGAAAAATATACACGACCCTGTCAGATGCACCTCGGTGCAAGCTCTTACACTTCAGCGTTGTTCTACCACAAAGATATCCAAATATAAAACAGCTAGGTTGGAGAATCGATCAATTCTGGTATTTCGACATGTTTGAGGACTAAAATGTTCAAGAAATAGAAGACCAGCTATAATAAAACATACACTTCCTATCCAAATAGTTACGAAGAAGCTCACCCATCAAAACCTGTAATCAAATTACTTCGTCCTAAAGATTTTAAATATTAGCTCTCGGTAACTTTTGATGGGCTTTAAAGACGCCGCGCGATATTATATAAACATTCAAAACTATTCGGAAAAAAATTAAATAAAACAAGTCATGTAACATACGTAGGTATATTTAGGTAGTTAAATTTGATAAAATTTTTGAAGAGATTACACACTTATGAATAAAATGGCTTTTTAATTAAACGATTAGGGGTCCAACAACGTTCATGTAAAGTTTCTGTAGTGATTACTGATTTGGTATAGAACCATCCTCGATCGAAATCCAACAAATTGTACTAATTTACACACACCTATTATTGGGTATCATTGTATTGATGTAAAAGGCTTAAGACAAATAATGAGTTCTATACTTCCCTATTTTTAAGTGTCTGTGATAAAGTTGTTTTTGTTGTGTTGTTTCTAAACGTTTAATCATAGGTTTTGTTTTAACTATTAATTTGTTAATTGGTAAGTACATTCAATTATATCATTTGTAGAAGCTTAAAATTAAGTTTGTATGTAACAGTATTATGAGTAAGTCGTTAGTGCGTTTACGTACTTATAAATTATGAAATTGTTATATTTCATTTTATTTCTGTTAATTATTTATGTGCCACCGTCATGCATTCTATGAATAAATTAAACATTAAGAAGTTTTAAACACAACCGATTGTGATGGCTGTTCGCCATTATTTGTATTAGTTATTTTCTTATGAGATGTTCACAACGAAAGGAGATTTGGCGATTCTGATAAGCCATAACTCTACGAGTTGGTAATATTGCCTGGGTAATCTTACGATTCTCGAATCCCGAGTGGCAAGAGCACATTCTTAAATTACGTAATAAAGTGTTGAGATTATTGACCTGGTGTAAGCCAAACCACCTACGTCCAGTGGTCTTCGTCTTCTAGCTATACAAATTTCGTGCATCAGTATTTTCATTCTCTTTCGACAAAAAAAAAACAGCAAAATTAATGGAGTGCCTTACCTATTTAAATATGATATGAAATTAGGATGGATGATTTTTATTCTAGCATAATTTGATGAAACACCATAATAAATATAATAGCATAATAAAACTTCCTTGAAACCAAGTAGGTATTTCATTAAATAGTAGATAATATATTGTAATGAATTTAATAAAGATTATAAAATAATTATATATATATATAATTAATAACATTATGTACTAAAATAAAATAATGATGGTGTGCACTAACATTAAAAAATATTTACGAAAATTATTTGTTATTTTGTAGATACTTAAATAGGTCTCTAATGAATGATTTGTTTGTGTGTCTTATACTAGGTAGAATGCCTTTGATTTTAATCGCCTGTTTTTTCTATGCTCCATTGTATTTATTAATTGTAAGTAAATTAATTGTATCCAAATCGCATTAAAGCAAAGAAATCGACAGATCTTCAGTAATAGCTAGATAAAATTGTGCTTGTTTAAGCTTAAGGCTAAATATTAAGTTTATTTTTTATTTTCGGTGAGCTTGATAACGTTCAGATGCTGCGAGACTTACCCCCTGTTCACCATCCATTGATTAAATTTAACTGACAGATAAATGATGCCGTCTCTGTTTGTTTTGTTAGAATAGACGGAGACGGCATCACATTTATCCGTTAGTTAAAATTAATCAATGGGTGGTGAAACAGGCCCTTTGTATTCGAATTTTCAAGCAGTTACCATCACATTAATGACGCACGTTGGTTTTATACAAATTGTTCCAAAACGCATCATGATTCTCTTTATACTCGTATTATAGATGTTTAATAAAAGTAAAAATTAGACGTTGTTAAAATCTGAGTAGGTACTTCAAACATAGATAACGGACAAAATGTAGATATTTTCATTTAAAATGTGCTAATAGCATATTTCGAAAATTTTCGGTCGAACACGCTCGCTTGTCTTATATTTTACCATATTTATTTATGTCGTTCACTTCACTATAGGTCCATTTAAACGTCACAAATGTCCAATGCTACCAATAAATAAGCAGTTTGAATTACAAAAAAAAATATCTGCTGTGAACTCTAAGTATCTTGTGGGAAAATTGCGATGATACACACTACATTGCTTGACAGACTTGTAATGTACACATAATTTCTTCATGTAGGTTTTGAATCTGAAGGGAACAAGCTCACCGTAAGCAATTATTATATTTTTTTTATTAAATCTTATACGAGTAAATGTAGTCTGTGCCACATGATATGTATATACAATATACATTTCCCTAGTTATTCCTATTGTTATTTGTTTAAGTACTAGGAAGATCATTCAAGATCAAGTTAGGTGTTCCACAATAGCGCTTCCTTAAAGATTATTCCATTACTTGTCTACCATCGGAGTTAGCTATGTGTCGTCTTCAAATAGTACTGTAATAAATAAATGTATCTTTATTATAGTGGACAAAAGGTTAACAAGTCTGTGTCCGATAGCAAAATCAATATTAACTATAAGTTTTGTTTTCAGGTGTTAGACTAATAGATCCGTAATGGATCGTAGTACTCGATCCGAATAGACAAAACATCTTTTCAATGGAACCTATAAGTTAATACTTTCTTAGCCTAACCGACTAAATGCGGCAGAAAATTATCAAGTAAGTAAATTAAGTTTATAGTCCATACAAGTAATAATCAAAAAGTGGAGGGTTAAAAGTAACTTTATTTATCAGATTACATAAAGTTGTTAATTGAAATTTCTTTGTAACAATAATTTCCCTTATTTGGATAAAGGTGGATGATCTAAATAAAAGTTTTTTTTTACCAAAATTATGAATCCAATTAAAACCATAACTTTAAGCTATAGCTTTGTTAAGCGCTGGAGTTTCGCAAAGATAACTCATAAGTAATAAAATAGAATCAAAGGAAAAAACGTACAAAATTTTCAATAAAAGGTAGAAATCATTCGACTGGTGCGATTCCTTTTTTTTTAAAGAATATGTTGATTGTACTCAAGCAACTTAAGTAAGTATTTGCAACTCGGATTTTTAATTATTTCGTATATTGTGTGAAATAAATAATTAAACACTAAGTATAATTGTAAACAAATAAGCACAGAATATTTGATCCAGTGGTAGAGTTTAAATGAACACCTGCAATTAACTTTGCAATCTGCAAAGGTTTTTCACTAGAACTTTGGACTGTATTGATACATTAATTGCAAATGTCAACTCTGAACTTACCCAAACACTAACTGAAATATTCTGAGTTTATCTTGTGGTACAGTCGAGATCAAAGATATCTTTACATTTTAGTACCTTGTCACTCATCCACATCTATGGTAAGGTAAGGTGCATAGATGTCAATGTTGTTTGTCACTGTATGCATTCTGACAATTTTCTATAGAGTTTAAAGATATCTTTGACCTCTACTGTACATACAAGGTATCATCAAGTACAAGCATTATGATACCTTTTTTATAATAGATTATAATGTGTCCCACTGCAGGGCAAAAGCCTCCCCTTTCTTATTCCACTCGTCTCTACTATGATACCTACAAGTTTTTTAATTTCCTCCCAAATTCAGTAAATATCACAGACCTTATATCGAAATAGACCTTAAGAGTTTACCTTGCGTGTAAAAAGTTTGATCCACGGTCAAAGTTTTGTCCGACCTAAATACGCGATGCGCTTTGAAAAATTTAAAAATCAAAAAACCCGACTGCGTTAGAAAATACTCAAAAGAAGAAAACAAGTCTAGTGAGCTAGAACTTTGTTAAGTAGCTAACTTAAAGTTCAACAGTCGGGACCCATTAGGTAAGTTAGCTACTTAACAAAGTTCTAGCCCACTAGACTTGTTTTCTTCTTTTGAGTATTTTCTAACGCAGTCGGGTTTTTTGATTTTTAAATTTATTGTTTTATTTCATAGTTTTCTGTGAAAATGGTATATTAAAACGGTTATAACCCATATATTTTTAGAATGGGCTAATTATTAGCTTTCATTTTATACCCCACTCGATAGGTTTAAATAAAAATCATTTTTTGGAAACTTACAATTTTGCGCCAAAAATCCGCCATTTTGATTTTTACGAATCCAATGACGTATCATTTATGAAAATCAGTTCAGCCGTTGAGTAGTTACGAGAGGACATAGGAATAGACATACATACGTGTCAAACACATAACCCTCCTTCTTCGCAGTCGGGTAAAAAGCCGCCACTCGAGTCGCGGCGGCTCGCCTTTAAATCGGTTCCGCGCGCCTTTGAATCGGTACAAGGTCTGTGGTAAATATGATTGAGTTTTTAAAGTATTAACTATAGAAAAGTTAAGCATCATTTAATGAAAAAATAGCGTATTATAATTTATAATCCCTTCCAATTGATACCTCGTTTTCAGTTAAAAACTATGTCATCCAACCACTTTTACCAGCAATGAACACTTAGAATGAAGCTATGAAGTTTAAAACAATGGTTATAAATAAGAGTTCAAAGAATATATTGATTATTTACTTATATGTATGATGGTTTATAATGAGTAGGTACGATAGTTAACATGATAAGTTAGATTCAATCAAATGAGCTCTTTTGGATCTCACCGGGTTTGAGGGATACGTATCGGTGCAAGGTAGAATAAATCAGTACGGTTGTTTTTATTTCATTTTAGTTATTGAATTTTAGGCATACATAAATCTTAATTGCTGTTGTAGTCTAGTACAGTCAGCATTCGATATTTTTGAATCAAGAAAATCCGCAAGGACAGCATATATTTCGGAACAACGAGAGTCAGAGCTTTTAACGTTATAATAATTAATCGATCTATATCATGCTGACTGTACTTTCTAAAAATTTTTTGTAATCTAGTTATAAACCTTGTAAATACTTATTATATTTTAAATGTTTCACTCATATCATTCTAGAGAAACAGATTTTTAGGGAATTGTAAGGTTTTAAATTAACACTGAATTTTTTGATTTATGAAAGTGAATTTACGATTTAATAAACATATTGTACCTACCTACCTAATATAGACGATTTTTATTTAACTACACCTGTTTTTTCCCTAAAATTTATTTACTCCATGCAATACTTTGATGTTTCTCTGAAGGCTTAGTACAAAAACATTCCTTCTTGGCTCCTTGCCATTGTCGACTATAATCATGTATAGAGAGTGATATAAACCGTACACTATTTCTAGCTCTTAGTCCTTACGGTTAATATAAAGAGAGAGAAGCCCGAATTAAAATCTACAGAGACACAAATTAAGTACCTATCGCTTTAGAATGTTACAAATAGAAGCGCCGTTATTTATTTAAGTTAAATACTTTAAACTAGCCGAAACTTTTAATAAGTACGTGCGTGCATAATACGGTATTTGACTATTTTGTATATGTTTTATAAATAAAAACCACACAATGCCTGTTATCCAATAGAAAAACAATTTTTAAGCTACCTTTACAAATAACAAAGTTATAAAGGTTTGGAATTCAAGATTAGACAGAGAAAGACATACTGGCATGTGACGTCACACGCCAGTACCGCCATACTTGCTGAATAGAGAAAAACGTTTGAGAAAGAGACAGGTATATAGATTTTCAAAAAAACATTATAAATCCAATTTTCAACCGATTTAAATTTTGTCTTCGCTAAACACTATCTGTTTATCTATATTTTCATAATAATATTAAGATATGGCAAAATCAGGAGTTGTCAAATACCGTATTATGAAATAAAAAGGTAAGAACGAGTAACGGGTTAAAAAAAGTCAATAATTGTATTTCATATTTATTCATAAGCAATAAAAAGTAATTTCTTATTTGTCACAAAATTTAACGCAACAAACGGGGAAAACAATTTCAATACAATAGGTAGGTACATCAATTAAAAAATAGACAAGATGTGGCGTAAGCCAGTCGGCTTGCTTTGACAAACTGCTGCCACCTTCCGTGCAGTGTTCAAATTTCAGGAAGGGTGCGTGCAATTGACGTTCCCAAAACATGTGAAGGCACTTTTAATTTTAGGCATGTGAGTCAAACAAACATTTAGTAACACAAAGCGTCAATCAGGCTCCAAACGTCGCCGAAGGCTTGTGGGTTCAAGCGACAAAATCATACATTAGGATTATTAGGGAGAACAATTCAAAAATAGGTTTCATCTATTTACTTGTCAGTTCAGTTTCAGTACTTTTTCCAGGTAGTTTATGTGCACAATCGGTGGAGTAGTTTGCCAATTCACGATAGTACGCGAAAGTGAGAAAGTAATTCGCATTCAATAGTACATACATATTTATTTATAACTCACTATGATACATTGACGAAATAACTTTATAAATGAAATCGTGTCGTAAACTATACAAATCAAACTTATAAAAGTTCAATACTTATTATAACATTAGTTACCTTCGTACTTTACTTCAATAAGTCTTTCTAAATATTCACTCGTTTTCCCTACGTTACTTCCAAATGTCATTGAAGTATGAAATACAATCGCAATTAATGAGTTCATTCTTCATTTTCACTCATATTTGTTTATTCATTTTATTAATTATATTTTCTTAGTATAATAATATCTATAAATTGATTGTATAAGTTCGTAATTATTAAATTCGAATATTTTAACATATGTATATTAATAAACAGGTTTTATTTGAATAAATCACAAAACAAACATTCAAACGGCACGTAAATTTAAAATATGTTTAATACTCAATTATGTTTTGTGGTCATAATAATAGACAATTGCGAAATCTACATAGTACAAACTTATCGATAAAATATACAAAATAATATTTAACGTGAGGCATTTCAACATATTATTCAAATAATAATAATCGTAATTTGAAAAAGTAAGCGTTTAATTAAACGGTTCTGCTCCGTCGGTGATATGTCCCAAGTAGTTTTTCTGCTGTTAGTGGCCTTAATAATAGTTTTATTTTATCGCCTACGATCGTCAATATCCCCTATGAAAAGAAACCCAATGTATATAAAAATATTGTTAAAGTATGTTCATAAAATGCTCCATTTACAATTGGCGATGACGACTCAAGAGATAGAGCCCTGTGACAGACGGACGGACAGATAGATAGACAGCGGAGTCTCAGTAATAGGGTTCCGTTGGCACACTTTGGGCACGGAACCCTAAAACATTACTTTTGAGAGATGATATATATTATAGATATTATCTAAGAGTATTTGGCCACATACAGCAGGAAACGACCAATTGATGCTTGTTCGGATGAGTCGTTTATGTTAAGAGATTTTGAGCTGACGCAGCAACCGTTGATCGATCCAGTTTACAACTAATCTGTGATTTCAAATAACACATCCACAATAAGCATACTATAAACATAACAGTTATTTCAATATGATATTAATAAACGAAAAAAACCCAAATGTGTATAGGAAAGATGTTACATTCGCCTAGCCTATGATAGAACTTTCGAATTTGATCACGAAGAGAAATTATTATCAAAACTACCTAGTGTACTTTTCCATAGGGTGTGTGCATTTTGAACTATAGGGTAGTGAGTTTGCATTGCAAATGCGACAAAATGAAACGCAAGTACATTACAGCTAACTACTCTTACGATACAAGTAATTATTTACGTTATCTTGTCGGTGAATATTATAAACCATAGGTAGAGTGAGTACCTAATTTGGCACAGAAGTCCGTACAGGAAGATAAACTCGAACACTGTCTTTAATATCTACTATACACAACAGAAGTAACAAAACAAGTAATTTTAAAATACTAATTAGGTAAATATAATGTCGCTAGAGTCTTTATTGGATATCTCATTCAGTTTAAAGGTATAAATGAAATATAATACATGATTCATATTAATCTATCAGTGAAACAAAAACTGCAATGAAACTTCAGTTTCCCTGAAATTCTATTGATATTGTCATTTATTTTACATAAGACCTATTCAAAAGCGCAGCCGTATCAAGCCGCGAGCAGCCCGCGAGGCGTTGGTGGCGACGTGCTCACGCGCAGGGTACAACGGCCGCGCATGCGGTGTGCAAAACCGTAGCGCCCTCAAAATGCATGTCAGCCATCGTAGGTCCAAATGAAACTTAGATTCTATCACTTTAACGGTATCTACGTAATTTTATTTAAGATGTGACAGATGTAGGTAAGTTCTAAGTACGATAAGAAGTGCATTTACTAGGAAATACTTAGGTACGACATTGCATTGTGGCACAGCTGAGTTTTACTTCAGAGTTTGATTAAAATAACTTATTTAATAGTATTTGACAAATTATAATTTCGTGCGTACACCAGGATTTCCGCACCCAGTCTTATTGTTAGTTGAAAATGAAGGAACACAACATTATGATTTGAGCTTTCATTGATAAAAAACCCAAAATGCATTATGACAGTTTGCGAAAAAAAACTAAGCTCCATATAAGTATAAATTACAAGATTATGAAACTAAAATTAACTCGAATGGTACATCAGTGCAGTACATTCATACAAATGACACCCGTTCCATTAATTTGAACCTTGAAAAATGTTGCGGTATTAGTGAGTGCCTGAAGCTTGTTGCAATGAGCTTTTATATAAATTTAACTTCCATGTTGGAATCTAATTTAAAGACCAAAAGGTGCACGCAACATGCCATATGTGTGATATTGATCATAGGTGTAAGTAGAAAACATAGATACGTCTCAAGAGGAGAGGATCAAGGTGTGCCGAATTAGGTTGAAAATTATAATCTTCATGACTCATGGTTTCAATTTATTGAAATTATGAGCAATATATGAATTATTTACGGGGGCGGGTAAAATGTTTGCGGATAAATTAAGACGTTTGGTTTAATCAAGTGCTGAAACTTAGCCCAGCTCCATGCGGTGTTTTATTCATATTCTTTGGGTCCACTATAGAGGGGCGTGTGGGCATTTAGCGAAAGATAGAGAGTGACAACGAAGCGATCGTCTGTATGGAGCTTTGACTTAATCAAAGCCTTCAGTCGACGTTGGTCATCGGAAGGTCGCATCAGGAGAGGACTAAAGACTAGGAAGTGAGTGGTCGCGGCGGGGCGGCAGACTTTAGTGTCGGTGGTCCGGCGCGAGCGACTTGCGGCTCGCCGAGAGGTGGTGCGCGCGCCGGGCGGGCGGTGCGAGGGGGCAGGGTGGTGGGCGGGAGGGCGCGCCCCCGGCCCCGCGCGCCCCCGCGGCCCCGCCGGCCCCTCGCCCGCCTCGCTCAACATGTCGCGCGGTTTCCACGGGCGATCCTACAACAACCAAACACCAAACTCTTTATAAATTTCACTTCCTCTTTTCAAGCGACGATTTTTAAATTAGATATTAATGTTTGCTCCGATCGCCAGGACATCGCGGTGGCAAAAGAGTTGAATGTTTGATGAATGTTGTCGTAGGTGCCACGCCCTGTTAGAAAGGCGTACGAACATCGAGCTAGGCAGATACCAAACTCCATTGGATTAAAATTCAAGCTAAAAGTTCGGAGAGTGAGCGTTTTAACTAGTGGTTGACGAGTTCTACGGCCGGTCAACATTATCATCGAACATTCAAATAATATCCACGACTACACAGTTAGATATTAAGGCTAAAATAGTTTACTACCTACTTATTTCACACACAGCAGACTAAAAAATCCTACTGTGATAAATACCCACTAAATCTAAGTGCAGTCAACGAAGAGGCGTTGTCTAATAATGATCTAAACACCAGATATCCACATCAAGACCCTTGAAAGTAGAGAAGTCGTATTGATTGAGTTTCGATGAAGCTAGGTGAGGCGCTAGGGCTAAGGTGAGTACGAGTACGACTGTAGTATTGCCTATCATTTTATTTAAATACATGTCTATATTTAGCGATAAATCTGATTAATTGTATAATATCCTGGCTATATTTTTATTAGCTATAATTATACTGTTAATTATGCTTTATGCCTTTAGTAGAGTATTCTCAAATGGGCATAAGTAGGTAACATTTATTAACCGCTGTTAGTACTGCAATAGGCATTTTTATGAAATGGTTTCAAGATTGACTTGAGAAAAGTCACTAAAAACATAATTTATAATGGAATTCAAGATGGATTGCTAATAAATGGGCCACATGAAAATAAAATAGCCAAAGTAATGGACAACTTTGTAGTTCTAATAAAATAAGAATAAGTAATAACTTGAAGAAAATAAAGGAACTGTGCTACATGCAGTACCAACGACAGGTTCCAGGTACATTGGGCGTACACAAATACATTACATGTATAACTGGTAAAGCTATAGAACCGATAATGTCGTCTTAAACATCAATTAGAAAATTGAGCTGGCGCATAAGTAAACATCAGAAATAAACTTAAGTTTCATTAAATATAGGTACTTCGAAATTGGAAGACTTAATGGTTTAAACTATACTTAGGCCATCTACATAATAATAATTCATTAACCTATCAGAATGTAAGTATAATATTCAAATTAAGTCAAAGAGAGAGAAAAAGACTATGACGAGAGGGACTAAGGATTAACATCAGTACGATTCCACAGCCATTATTATGTAACACGTAGCACTTGGATTGTCTAGAATTTAAGTTTATAATTGAATATTACTCTTAATATTGGGTGTAAATTACTCTTCTAACTACTCATTACACTACTACATACATATAGGTACATAAAACATGAAAGCTTTCCGACTCAGCGGTGACATGGGTTGCACGCAAATTTCTTATAACTCTAATGGTTAGTGGTTAATTAAGTAATATTGGATGTACAACTTAAGAAACTTCTTTTGTGGTGGTGTTAGGGTCGGGTAGTTACTGTTCAGTAAACAATGTGATATTAATTTAAGTCGAATAAACGTCAATCCGCTGTAAGAGTTATAGGTTTCCTTAGACTAGCACTATGCGGTCGCCGCGCGGTTTAGCGCGTGCCGTCCGTCTTCAAAGTATCGCTTGAGAAAGGACGGCGCGCTCAGACCGCACGGTTT
>NC_133483.1:11889363-12001948 GCF_025370935.1 Choristoneura fumiferana | reverse complement strand
CGGCCGCGCATGCGGTGTGCAAAACCGTAGCGCCCTCAAAATGCATGTCAGCCATCGTAGGTCCAAATGAAACTTAGATTCTATCACTTTAACGGTATCTACGTAATTTTATTTAAGATGTGACAGATGTAGGTAAGTTCTAAGTACGATAAGAAGTGCATTTACTAGGAAATACTTAGGTACGACATTGCATTGTGGCACAGCTGAGTTTTACTTCAGAGTTTGATTAAAATAACTTATTTAATAGTATTTGACAAATTATAATTTCGTGCGTACACCAGGATTTCCGCACCCAGTCTTATTGTTAGTTGAAAATGAAGGAACACAACATTATGATTTGAGCTTTCATTGATAAAAAACCAAAATGCATTATGACAGTTGCGAAAAACTAAGCTCCATATAAGTATAAATTACAAGATTATGAAACTAAAATTAACTCGAATGGTACATCAGTGCAGTACATTCATACAAATGACACCCGTTCCATTAATTTGAACCTTGAAAAATGTTGCGGTATTAGTGAGTGCCTGAAGCTTGTTGCAATGAGCTTTTTAATAAAATTTAACTTCCATGTTGGAATCTAATTTAAAGACCAAAAGGTGCACGCAACATGCCATATGTGTGATATTGATCATAGGTGTAAGTAGAAAACATAGATACGTCAAGAGGAGAGGATCAAGTTTGTGCCGAATTAGGTTGAAAATTATAATCTTCATGACTCATGGTTTCAATTTATTGAAATTATGAGCAAATAAATATTATTTACGGGGGCGGGTAAAATGTTTGCGGATAAATTAAGACGTTTGGTTTAATCAAGTGCTGAAACTTAGCCCAGCTCCATGCGGTGTTTTATTCATATTCTTTGGGTCCACTAATAGAGGGGCGTGTGGGCATTTAGCGAAAGATAGAGAGTGACAACGAGCGATCGTCTGTATGGAGCTTTGACTTAATCAAAGCCTTCAGTCGACGTTGGTCATCGGAAGGTCGCATCAGGAGAGGGACTAAAGACTAGGGAAGTGAGTGGTCGCGGGCGGGGCGGCAGACTTTAGTGTCGGTGGTCCGGCGCGAGCGACTTGCGGCTCGCCGAGAGGTGGTGCGCGCGCGGCGCTGGGCGCTGCGAGCGGGGCAGGGTGGGCGCGGAGGGCGCGCCCCGGCGCCCCCCGCGCCCCCCGCGGCCCGCCGGCGCCCTCGCCCGCCTCGCTCAACATGTCGCGCGGTTTCCACACGGGCGATCCTACAACAACCAAACACCAAACTCTTTATAAATTTCACTTCCTCTTTTCAAGCGACGATTTTTAAATTTAGATATATAATGTTTGCTCCGATCGCCAGGACATCGCGGTGGCAAAAGAGTTGAATGTTTGATGAATGTTGTCGTAGGTGCCACGCCCTGTTAGAAAGCGTACGAACATCGAGCTAGGCAGATACCAAACTCCATTGGATTAAAATTCAAGCTAAAAGTTCGGAGAGTGAGCGTTTTAACTAGTGGTTGACGAGTTCTACGCCGGTCAACATTATCATCGAACATTCAAATAATATCCACGACTACACAGTTAGATATTAAGGCTAAAATAGTTTACTACCTACTTATTTCACACACAGCAGACTAAAAATCCTACTGTGATAAATACCCACTAAAATCTAAGTGCAGTCAACGAAGAGGCGTTGTCTAATAATGATCTAAACACCAGATATCCACATCAAGACCCTTGAAAGTAGAGAAGTGCGTATTGATTGAGTTTCGATGAAGCTAGGTGAGGCGCTAGGGCTAAGGTGAGTACGAGTACGACTGTAGTATTGCCTATCTATTTATTTAAATACATGTCTATAATTTAGCGATAAATCTGATTAATTGTATAATATCCTGGCTATATTTTTATTAGCTATAATTTATACTGTTAATTATGCTTTATGCCTTTAGTAGAGTATCTCAAATGGGCATAAGGTAGGTAACATTTATTAACCGCTGTTAGTACTGCAATAGGCATTTTTATGAAATGGTTCAAGATTGACTTGAGAAAAGTCACTAAAAACATAATTTATAATGAATTCAAGATGGATTGCTAATAAATGGGCCACATGAAAATAAAATAGCTAAGTAATGGACAACTTTGTAGTTCTAATAAAATAAGAATAAGTAATAACTTGAAGAAAATAAAGGAACTGTGCTACATGCAGTACCAACGACAGGTTCCAGGTACATTGGCGTACACAAATACATTACATGTATAACTGGTAAAGCTATAGAACCGATAATGTCGTCTTAAACATCATTAGAAAATTGAGCTGGCGCATAAGTAAACATCAGAAATAAACTTAAGTTTCATTAAATATAGGTACTTCGAAATGGAAGACTTAATGGTTTAAACTATACTTAGGCCATCTACATAATAATAATTCATTAACCTATCAGAATGTAAGTATAATATTCAAATTAAGTCAAAGAGAGAGAAAAAGACTATGACGAGAGGGACTAAGGATTAACATCAGTACGATTCCACAGCCATTATTATGTAACACGTAGCACTTGGATTGTCTAGAATTTAAGTTTATAATTGAATATTACTCTTAATATTGGGTGTAAATTACCTCTTCTAACTACTCATTACACTACTACATACATATAGGTACATAAAACATGAAAGCTTTCCGACTCAGCGGTGACATGGGTTGCACGCAAATTTCTTTATAACTCTAATGGTTAGTGGTTAATTAAGTAATATTGGATGTACAACTTAAGAAACTTCCTTTTGTGGTGGTGTAGGGTCGGGTAGTTACTGTTCAGTAAACAATGTGATATTAATTTAAGTCGAAATAAACGTCAATCCGCTGTAAGAGTTATAGGTTTCCTTAGACTAGCACTATGCGGTCAGCCGCGCGGTTTTAGCCGTGCCGTCCGTCTTCAAAGTATCGCTTGAGAAAGGGACGGCGCGCTCAGACCGCACGGTTTGCCGCACAGTCCGTACTACGCCTTACGCCTGTACTGTGCACATCTCAGACTATTTGAGATGTCCCCTGAAAATTAGGCTCTGGCTTGCATTTCTAAAGACAGAACAGTTTTATACGCAATCATTAATTTGATTCCAGTTCTGGGTGTTGTCAAGATGTCACTAATATTTTTTTTTAGATATAAATGCAATTAGGAGTCGGTTAGGGTTTGAACAGTCCATATTAAAACATAATACCCGGACAAAGTTACAAAAAATCTATACATACATCAACACTATTGCCGCGGTTATAAAGTGTGTATAAGTAAATATTTTTGGAATTTTGTGGTGCTTTTTTCTTTCATTAGGTAGCTACAATTGAAATTAGCGTTCAACATGTGGTGGAGGTAGTATGTAACTTACATTTTAATATTATATCAATTGTTTATAAGATTTTCATTTATTAACGATTCGCTACGAGATTAGACGCCTAGATGATACGCTATTTATTATCCTTCTAGTATTTTGAGCTAGTCTTATTACTGTTTTTGCCTTTTCTTGGTGTTAATTCCAAAAAGTAAATAATATTAAAATAAATTTAAGCTAAAGGTTGAGAATTACAGGTATAAAAAAATATATTAAAAAGGTAAATTGACCTTTTATCCTTCACTACTCAATTCCATTATTTATGATAGGACCGGAGGTACCTACTTACACTGTTGACTGCTAACGTATACGACCAGGTACAAAGTTAGGATCTAAGTAGGTTTTGGATAAAGCTTAGCACAGGTTAGGTTTTACGTTGTAAGATATATAGATCCCAAAATAATAAATGATTTCTCGTTTAATAAGGCAGTGTTTAATTGGTAAAACATTGTTGAAATAAGTTAATCATGCTCTGTAAAGTGGACATTAAGAGGTATTCTCTAATAAAAGCCAGTATTGTTTAATTGTAACCTAGAAAACAAGAATTGGAATAAAATAAATAACTAAACAGGTAGTTTAAATAAAATTAAAATTAGGTATTAAAATACTTTCCTTTCGGCACCTGTTTAGACGTGTATTTGATCGAATTCATTCTTTTCGTAATGTCGCTTGTTGGTGCAAGGATCGCGTACTGGTACATCGTCCAAAGTCTCGATGCTACTTCGATCTGATGATGTCAGAATCGAATGATGAGCAGTCAATGACTTTCGTCTTGACTTAGGGGACTTGCCCCTAGCCTTATGCTAGGAGGTTTTGCTTTGTTTCTTCCCAGATAGGTAACACTGAACACAAGTTGGATGCTCGATAGCTTTAGTTATCGATTCAGTTGACTTCGATACAACAATGCCCATTTTGATCGCCTTGTCTTCCGCCTTAGCAAGTTGAGAATAGTGCGTCATTCTATCCAGCGAGTTTGTTCCCAGTCTAGCTAGTTTTTCTCCGCTAGATTTTGAGGAGCGACGGCTCACATTGGGTGATTTACAAGGAGATCGATCAAAACTGGCTTGCGGTGTTCTCATTATACCCTTCTTTGGTGCTGGTTTAGGGGATCGCGATCTGTCTACACTATTCTCACGTGATTTCATAATGCTGCCTCGAGGGGACCTAGAGCCATCGAAACTTTGCTGCGGGGAGCGAGACTTGTCGATAGAGCCACGGGGAGACTTGGACTGGTCGATGCTGCCTCTGGGTGATCGATGAAGAGTTTTACTATGTTTCAAGCTCGATTTATTAGGAGATTTGCAAACAATGACTTTAGTGACTCGATCTCGTTCCGGTGATGTGCGATCGACTGATCGATTCGGGGATTTGTCCCTATTGATACTACTGCCGCTGCACGAACGGATGACTCTGATCCTTTTCTCAGATGAAGTGGAGTTTTTTCTTTCTGGAGACGATTTAAGGGACTGCGACTCCTGCTTACCTAGTTCTTTAACCATGGTTGGTTGATACTGCGTGGGCTGGTGCGAAGACTGGATCAGCTTCGCCTGACTGCCCGTGCTGCCGGCGCTGAGAGTCGAAGTCGTACTGTGAAGCGCAAAAAATATCACTTGAGCCCACTTCGGTCACATAAAAAGTATCGCAGTCAGTAGTGACATATGTATGAGTAGAAATAAGCAAACCTACGTAAATTTAGAGCGCGTGGAAAAAATCAAAATAACGTTGGTGTACAGAGTAGCCAATCCGAAATTGTGTAGGTAATAGCATGTGTTGAGAGT
Organism: Choristoneura fumiferana; assembly: GCF_025370935.1. NCBI lineage: Eukaryota > Metazoa > Arthropoda > Insecta > Lepidoptera > Tortricidae > Choristoneura > Choristoneura fumiferana. The sequence continues at coordinate 11,996,817 of NC_133483.1, read as the reverse complement.
GGTGCTAATGCTAACCCATACATATGCTGGTACCTTAACGTCAGATGGTTGGGAGTTCTGCCTAACCCTCGCTTGGGAGGAGGTTGCGGGTGGTCGTCCTCGCCTTCGGATTTGGAGCCAGGGTCGGACTTGTCTGTGTCGGGCGGAGGCGGCGGAGGCGCCCGTTTCACGCTGCTTTGTGTATCTGGTTACCAAGGTAAGGAAAAGGACCAGTTAGTAACATTAACGTGCACATGCGCTGTAGGATATTAGTAAGTAAGTCGGGTTGGTGAGTGGTTTGGTTGGTGCTGGCAGTTGAGCTTTTATTAGTAAAATCGACATGGTTAGTTGTACATAGGTACGAAGAGACGATATTGTGTTAATATGACTTACCAACGGGGTCGCCGAGCGTCTTGCTGCGATGTCGGAACGCGGGTTCGTTCGCTAGAGCCTCTTGAGGTGGCTCCTCGGCGTCCTGAGAGTTTTCACGTGAAAGGTCACCGACCTGCAAAATTGTTGAAAATGTTTTTATAAAATAATACAAGTTCCATATATATGTTATGGACCAAGTGGTTAATAAGGGCATTATAAAGAGTTTATAATGAATTTATAATGTAGCTGAACATTATTTCAACATTGTAACTACAACTGCAGTGTATATACCTATTTTCGACGAATAAAAATAATGACAATCTGTACCGGGAAAAGTTTATTTAACAAAAGTGATAATTATTATCTAAACTTCATTATTTATCACATTGCCCGGTCATCAAGAATGCTACATGCTCGTTGGGCAATTTGAATAAAACTGATTTTTAGCCAACTGAAGTCTGATTCAATCATTCGGAAAGTTAGGCGCGACGACGAACGCAGCGAGGAGGAGCGTGTTAGGTTCAACTGCGACCAAAACAAGAATGAATTCAACCATTATAGATAACTTAGTTTAGAGATTTTGAAAGATATTTCATGCCCGGGGAATTTGGGGCGGTGACTCAACGGGGTCACGCCGTTTTGTCACCAAATTAGTTTAACCTTTTTTTTTAGACCTCTATACTCCAATCCGGAGAAACAATAGAAATCTCAATAAAGTTAAATTGCCTTTCTCTAAAATCAAACTGGTTAAATACAGCGCACACCATATGATGATTAAAGTTGACAACCATTTACCAAACGCAATTAAGAACTTGGACAAACCGGCGATATTTTCTAAACAGTTAGTCAATCCTCATCGGAAGGTGTTTTTATAACTTAAGAGATTCCTCAATGAAAATAAAAATGAATAGATACTGAAGTAAATTAATAAGATGTTGATACTCTTAAATATGTAGAGGGCGTCACATGTGACTATAGCGAATTGTAACAACTAACAACTGCTATGTATAAACGTGATATGCAATGAATAATAAATAAAAAAAATATTATTGATTATAATATAAAATATGTAGGTAAGTTAGCCTGCCAGGTATTTATTTTATGTGCCAAGTTGACCGAAGTAAATGAATTTATTATTATTATTATTATTAATTTAATTATTTGAATAGTTATTATCGAATTTCCATCTCGTATTGGTCATTTATCAATTGGTCCACAACATAATAATATACATCATATACCATATCTTGGTATGCGACCAAAACTGATATGATACCTAAATGCAATCAAATATTAAGTGAGTTTCTATTCTGTTAACTTGGAAATAGAAAAATTGAGATTTTACTGAAACCGAATTTTGGTTGGTTTGGTTGAGAACTATTAGGCCTGTGTAGATAAAAATATAGGTACTTATCTATTTTATTTTGACATTGCAATATTCCCATTGAAAATTGTACTAAGTACCAGACTGTTAGTCATAAATAAACAGGTTCAGCTACTGATTATTTTTACTGAAAAACGTTTATTTAATCACCTCAATGTTGCCGGCGGATAACCGCTGACCAGAAGTTTTGGGTTTCTTCGTCTTGCCGAGTGTTTGTGACCCTTGCATCACGTGAACCTAGAAATTTTATAAATTTTATAATACCTAAGTGATAAAATAAAGCTTGTATCCAGTTTTCTTTGGAAACCATTAAAATTGGAAAGAAATAATCTAGCCTCTTAATGTTACAACATGTAATGGTAATAGTGTAGTTTGGGTAGTAGGTATAATTATTGTACGGTATTATAAATACCTGATGTTTGGGGCGGTCGCACTGACTCGCGGATGATCTGCCGAATGGTCTTCAGGAATGCGTTGCGGAAGTTTGCCGTGCTGATGTAGTGTATTTAGTGTAGGTTTACCTGATGTTTGGGCGGTGCACTGACTCGCGATTATGCCGAATGTGTTCAGAAGCGTTGCGAAGTCTGCCGTGCTGTTGGATATGTAGTGTAGTTTAGGTAGTAGGTATACCTGATGTTTGGGCGGTCGCACTGACTCGCGGATGATCTGCCGAATGGTCTTCAGGAATGCGTTGCGGAAGTCTGCCGTGCTGTTGGAAATATGTAGTGTAGTTTAGGTAGTAGGTATACCTGATGTTTGGGGCGGTCGCACTGTCTCGCGGATGATCTGCCGAATGGTCTTCAGGAATGCGTCGCGGAAGTCTGCCGTGCTGTTGGTAATAGTGTAGTTTAGGTAGTAGGTATACCTGATGTTTGGGGCGGTCGCGCTCGAGCGTGTGCGGCGCGCGCGGCGGAGTCGGCGCCATCCGCATCATCGGCAGCGCCATGTTGCGCACTGACTCGCGGATGATCTGCCGAATGGTCTTCAGGAATGCGTTGCGGAAGTCGGCCGTGCTGTTGGCAATAGCACAGAGTACATGAGTACATATATAACAGAGACACCACCTAGTACAAGCAAATGGTATCACCCTAATACTGGCTATTTAACTGGCTATTTTTCTTTCCTTCGATTTTCCAATAGATGGCACCAGTGAGAACACAAATAACACGATACATATTGCCATCTAGTGAGACACTAAGGATACGGTACACTGACAACAACCAACAAGCTCACCAACTGAGCCTAGACGACTAGAGATACGCATGATGTCTCTGTCTTATTTACGTCATTAGAAGAGAATGGCATGTTTCTCTCTATTCTCTATTCTCTCTATAGTTTCTACGAATGTGAGCAAGCGCGGGGCAAGCCCAGCAAGCGCATTCCGGTTATTCGCCATCTAGCGTCACAATTGCAAAACACTACGAAAGCCTCATAGCTGAAATGTAGCCACATGTAGCCTTAACTTTCGTATTCTCAATTTATTATTTTTATGGTGTTTCTTATCTTCAAATTTAGGAGTTGAATTAAGGTTGATGTGAAATTGTGTTTATAAAATATGCTAGTCTTTATTTTAATCTTAATATTTCTACTTAATTCGGCTTATTCACATTTTATAATTTACAAATGTTAATAGTAGTGCCATCTATTGCGGTTTTTTTGTATTAAATATACCTTGTAGGGATTGGTAGGCCATGGCAATAGTTTAGTTTTCTTTTACTCTGATTTGAAATACAGGGTGAAACAAACATTGAACGTGAAAAACATTGAATGTGAAATGAAAATTTTTGCATTTTTCGTGATTTAATTTTAACAATTTTTTTTATCCCACTGGATGGCAAACGAGCAAGTGGGTCTCCTGATGGTAAGAGATCACCACCGCCCATAAACATCTGCAACACCAGGGGTATTGCAGATGCGTTGCCAATCTAGAGGTCTAAGATGGAATACCTCAAGTGCCAGTAATTTCACCGGCTGTCTTACTCTCCACGTCGAAACACAACAGTGCATAGCACTGCTGCTTCACGGCAGGATTAGCGAGCTGAAAGATGGTGGTAGCAATCCGTGCGAACCTTGCACAAGGTCCTACCACCAGCAATGTATGCAAACTGCTAAATTTTCAGTCAATTTTCAACAAAAAGATTAATGCATTATATTTTACAGTATTTACCGATCATGAAACACTAATTTTGATTCACGTTCAATGTATCACCCTGTATTTTTATATTATAAATTGAATTGAATTTATTATTAATAGTGTGTGTGAAGTTACCGATCCGCAATGGGCCCGCGTGGGAACTACGGCTCAAGCTCTCATTATGAGTGGAGCCCTGTGCTCTGCAGTTGGACGCATAAAGGCCGAGATGATGATGATGATGATGGTTATAAATTATTTTGGTCCTACGAATCCGATTCGTTAGCGTACTCGTATTATGATTAAACATAAACAAAGATATGAATACAGCCTAAGTGCAAAAAATATGTATACACGACCTTAATGTACAAGAAATAACGTCATGTGTACATATTTTTGGCACTTCAAACGTACCTATGTATATTTTTATTGCTGAGATTGATATCTCCAACTCGGAATAATAATAGAGGTTTATATATTGGATATCAACAAATATTAAAAACCGGTCAAGAATGACTCGGTTAGTAGCTATGGGAGAGCCTCCTGAATAACACACTTTTATTTGAATTTTGTTGTTTTTATAGCGGCAATAGAAATATACCTACATCTAATACCTTTAAACGAGCAGTTCTTGTACCGTGCACCGTGGTTCTTATTACAATGCCATTAATGGCTAATTTTGACAAAATCACGCGTGTTTGTGGATGGCACTAAGTATATATATATGTAGAAATATGAGTATGGTCCTTGTATAGTCATTACTATGTGTGGTTTATTAACCCTTAAATTGGCAAGAGTAAAAAAATACAAAAACAAGTGATACAGTATCATACCTTTATTTAATACCGTCTTAGGGTCTACAGAAAAATGAAAAAAAAATCTAGCATTATTGGTTTTTCAGAAAATCTATGTACATCACCATGTACGTCGCCAATTCTATAAGAACAAAGTAACATTATTTTGTGTACACGCTGGTTACCGCTGCCAATCAGGCAGTAAACTTTTATATAAAAAAACCTAAATTATTTAAAAAAAACATCATTTATACTTGGTTTTGGTATATTTGGTATAGGTATTTTAACAAAATGTAAACAAAACACCGTCAATTGGTGTCTTAAATATTGAAATTTCCCCATTAAACTATCTAAACATACTATCTGTATTGAAATACACTAGTCTAGTTAGTAGGTATTACAATGATAGACAAGTAAAATGTTTAAATCTTTGAATGTGACAAATCTAGCAACTGAAGTTTGTTTACATTTAGTTAAATACTCGTACCTATCCAAATCAAATGTAGTGTGGAACTGTCGAAAGCAATTTCGTGTTTTCGTTTTTCCAACAGCGAAACAAAGGGGCATATATATGAGTTCCTCTGAAGGTGAGCTCTGATTGAGTTCGAAACGCGCTCTAGTGTAGATGGCGTGGCTATGGATTGCATAGTTTAATGTGGGCAAAGCATCATAATAACTGTGGATGGCCAGGGCAGAACTTTTTCTCTAATGGGTGAAAGAAGCATCGTGCGTGCTTTCAGAATTCAATCGGTTTTGGATATACATATATATTTATCAAATTCATGCTCATCCAATAAGCAGTATAGCAAATTTAAACGTTCCAAAGAAGAGTTTAGAGAAGGTGTGGTTTAATTTCCTCGTCCGGATTAGAGCCACAATCATAACCTGAATTTTCTACGGGAATTAAAGCTAAAATCTTATGCGGTCGACTTTATGTTAAGCACTGCAGACAAAGAAAGAAAAGCATACTGTTTAAAAAGATTTAAAATAACAAGGGGACGTAAAATCGTTAATTTGAAATCAAAAAAATCTACAGGGAACTTGGTAATGTAGGTACACCGTAGTTACCGAAGTTAATTCACCTTGTAGTTGGCAACGTACATGGTGGTTTGGTTACCGTAGTTGAATGTAAGTACTTCTTCACAAACTTGGCGACGGTAACCGTGGTGTACGTTCTAATTTAACAGTGACTATCGTTGTTATCATGCTGAATGTATACAAAAGAACCAATTGTTCGTATACTTTAGCATTTTTTCATAAAACACAAAACATAATAAGCATAACTTGCAAAGAAAAAAGTTGAAATTTTTTAATAAAACTTTCCCTAGGTACTAGAATGCGACGCCGCGTTGAACTTATTTTTGACACTGACGTTAATTTGAAATTATTGCCAAGTCACATATTTTTTCAACCATTCATCATAAAATTATTTAGTAGTTTTTAGTCATAAAAGTTTCAAAAAATATATATATTGATGTTGGATTTTTTATTAACTAACGTACACGGTGATGCACAGTGCCAATTTAAGGGTTAAGGATTGGCATTATAGCACTTACGAAACGCCAGTGTTGCCATGCGTGGCGCGCTTGACAGAGCCTGAGATCTGGACTAGAGGTGGGTAAATCCGGATTTGAAGATTCAAAAGAGTCAGATCCTCAAGCGGATCCGAATCCCTTAATGACTCCTTTCAAATCTTATTGACTCCGGAGTTACTAACTCCGACTGGATCGAGCGGCTCGCCTCGCTCGTGATCGCCGTCACGCTCACTCACACTGACTCGCTCCGTCCGCCTGCTTTCGCTCTCGTTAAGCTCGGATCAGATCGGCAGGGCTACTACGAAACTCGAAGTTCGTATCGTACCGTCCCTCTCGCTCTCGTATTAAATAGTATAAGTGTCAGAGGGACCGCACGATACGAACTTCGATTTTGGAGTATTGTAGTAGCCCTGCGGATCGGATCTTGGACTTGGATCGCATTATCTATGTTTGGTTGGTCGGTTCGGTTCGGTTCGGTTCGTAGTAGCCCTGCGGATCGGATCTTGGACTTGGATCTTATTATCTATGTTTGTTTGGTCGGTTCGGTTCGGTACTCGGACTTGGACTAACGAACGAATCTTTCTCTCACGAATATGTACTTCAGTTCAGTCAGCGGGTGGGGCACCGCAGTACCGTACTGACACCGACCGACCGAATCGAGCCGGGGCGGACCGGCCATAGATAAATTGATAATCGCTCGAAAGAACCGGAGTCAATAAAGGAGTCGGATTCAATAAGCGGATTCGGTACCGACACCGGAGCTGGATCTAGTGAGTCAGATCACTTCGCGGAGTTGAGATTACCCATGTCTAATCTGGACGCGGGAAAAGTGATCGTCAATTGTCAGTTTGTAAAAGAAGTCTGGCCCGAGTCGACAGTCTCAGGAACTGTTACGCGTTTCTTTATTATTTAGCTAGGCTTTTCCTTAAGTTATTGTGAATCGTTATGATAGTTGCATTTCTAAGATTTCAGTGAACGAGTGTCGTATTGTTTTGGTTTTATCTTGACCAGAATTAGTGGACTTTTGTTAGTTCTTCAAAATAGTTTCATACTCTGCCCGAATCCCACTTGTTATGCCCACATTGATCATGTTACGGTCGGATCCCGGCTCTCTAAGTCCTATCTTACGACATATAAATATATTTCGGGGATCTCGAAAACGGCTCCAACGATTTCGATTAAACTTGGTATGTAGGGGTTTTCGGGGATGAAAAATCGATCTAACTTGGTCTTATCTCTGGAAAAACGATTGTTACCAAGTTTTAGCCCGAGCAAAGCTCGGTCGCCCAGGTACTTACCTAAGTGTGAATTACAGCTATGTCTATAAAGGTTCTTAAAATACAAGCCTGTGATAGACAGACAGACGCGCGGATAGCAAAGCGACAGTAATAGGGTTCCGTTTGTCACCCTTTGGTTCGGATACGGCATCCTAAAAATGGTATGAAAGTGGGGCAGCCGTGCTCTTTATTGCCAACTAGAAACTCCGTACACTAAGGAGGGCACGAGGAAACTACCACACTGCGAGTATTTACTTAAGAAAGACATCGTGACGGTTCATTATCATTACTGATCACTTTGTGAAGTGTCTTAGAAGAGAATATCGAAAAAATAGCTGAATAGTTGTTAACAAAACAAGGTCGCAACGACTTAAGTTTGAATATCTTGATAAATATCAAGATCAACAAAGTACCCGAATAATTCGTAAATATTTCTAGTCCAATATTATATTCAAACATCAATCCAACAAATCTATGGGAATATATTTTCTGTTGAATATATTGAAGTCATCAGGCCGAGTAGGGCGCAGACTATAAATTGTAAATTACACCCGGATATTGCATGAATTTACGGACGTCTCAAGCGTGTAAATTGCGAAAAAGGATGACGAAAAAACAGTTTCAGACCCGAAATGTTACAATTTTTCTTCCTGTCAGTAATTTTTTCTCATCGGCTTTTTTTCACAAATGTGTTGATTAAATCCCTGTTGACTGACTGTGACCACACTCTCCCACACAGAACGGGTCACGTAAGCAACCTTGACTAACTTTTTCATTTCTTGTGCAACTTTCTATTATGGTCAGTTTAAAAAATACCGAACAATTAATAATACTGCAATAAATAAATATTGAAAACCAGCGCTGCGGCTTGCCGTGGCAACACGCTGAGTGGGGCCCTTTTTGCTTCTTTTGGCACTACAATGTTTCTGTTATTTCTTTCGTTCTTTTTACTCGTATTTAATATGTAAGTTTATGTATAGTTGTTCTATTGTTTTTGTTTTAATGTAGGTACTTCTCTTGCTGTGCCGAATTTTGACAAATAATTATTTATTTTATTACTTATATTCTTAAATAACGCTGTATGTCTGCGATGAACTTACACTTACCTGTTAGAAAGAACGTAGACCTTCTCCGAACGACGTTGGAGTTGACTACGAAGATGGATGAGCTCCCATAGGAAATGACTATCCATATCTTTGGCCGAAGACGCCCGCACTTGCACTTCTGTCACCGGGATCAAAACCTGGTATCGAATTATTTCTACCTCATTTGAATTATTTTTTGAGGATACACCCTGAAAAAATGAGGATGTTTAAGAACTGTTTTCTTTTGTTATACTTAGTGTTCAAAATGCATTTAAAATCACAGCATTCTAAGTCAAATACTTTCAACGTACCATTAACTTTTTCTTTTGTCTCAGTCTTTCTTTACAAAGGAAGACAACGGCTGATTTAAATACAAAGCACATAGCGTGCAATTCCAATCCTTTCTTTATTTTACCTAAAAAGTCTGAAATATTTAACCATTCTACACCCCCGTAATATAACAAATCACCTGAAAAGCAAAAACGTAAATTAGAAACGGGGCTAATGGAGAACAAAACAAGTAAGTAAAAGTTAATTGTGATTAAAAAAAATACAGACCAGGACTTAGATCTATTGGTTGCTTGCAAGACTTTTGGTGTTGTCTAAACAAGTGATCAAATATAGCACCATATTCTTCATGTATTCGTTGCATCTCATTGATGTGTTCAGCAACTTTCTCCATGCCTTTTAAAGCCTCTGTAATATTTAAATCAGATTCGTAAATAAGTATGTTGTCTGAAACATGTAAATGAGGAGGGAACTCGAGATATAGCGCCCTTACCCACTAAATGTAGATGTTCCTCGGAATTTGCATCAGTCAAATTTCTCAATTGCTGGAGCAGTAATGGATACTTAAGTATCCGTTGGATTGGTTTAATTAAGTACGACTCCAAAGTTGACGAATGTTGTTGTTTCGGATTCCTGGCAGCCAAGAATTCTTGTAACGCTTGATTGCCTTCATCTGTTTAATTAATGTTAATGGAGTTTAGATTTAATTATAGTGGGTACCTACTTAAGTCACAATCTCAGAGTATTTAATAGAGGGAATGGATTTAAATTAATTGGTATTAGTTTGAGTGGTAAACTTACTTGGATGTAATACTTTTTGCGCTTTACTGTGACTAGCGCAGAATGAGCTATATAATTTGAAATGATTAACGTAATAAAGGAAAGCATTGCCAACTGCAAACAAGATATTCTGAAACAAAGATATTTTAGTTTAATTCAAGTCTCCTTTTGCGTAATTGTTTATTTGTAAATTAGTATGGACTTAGCGCAGCACTCACCTTAAATTGGTTCGAAAATTCAAAGTGATGGAAGTTGGGCTCTGATTCAAGCGCTTCCTCTAAGTTTTGCAGAAACTGCCGCTGGAACGTTACAATTTCCTGGATGTTACCGAACAGAGCGTTGATCTCGGCATTCGATAAAAAAGTCTCCCTCTTCAGTGGCTCCAAGTAATTTTCTAATAAATTATTCAGGTGCTGGAAGTAAGAAAGCTTCGTGATAAACCTTCGTTTAAGCGTAAACTAAGTAGTTAATTAATAAATTTTATGGGTTCAGGCAACATTTTAATAGAAGATTTGTAGTTAAATGATGCGCAGGTGCGACAGGCTTTACCAAGTTTTAATACGTTTTGTAAATCCATTAAAACTTTTCGGCTTAGTGAATATTTATGTCAGCAAACACCAGTTTATCACAATTTTAAATTCATCAGTAGGTGCCATGAGGCATGTATGTAGATAAAATAATTGTAGAACTCGTTAGCAATAGGTATGCATACTTATAACTTTTAACAACGCAGGTGAATACCAATGCGCGGTGCTGAGCCAGTATCGGCCCGCTGCGCGGAGATAACAAGTGGCAGCGGTATTCAAAGTTAACAACTTCCAACTGAATTTGCGCGAAAGTGTCGCAAAGTTGTTGATTGAGGCGATATACTTTTATGAAACTGCTTATAGTACGTGGCGAAGATTTAATATAAACTTTGGTTACTGTACTTATTCTTTTGACGTTTAGTTTGACGTTACATAGATATAGTTTTTTTACTGTAAACGTTGTCTCATTGTGTGACGTAACATCAGACAAATAAGTGGTTTATCAATTTTAAACAAGTTCCTGTCAAATGAATATGTCGCTAAAGTCGAACTTTCAATTTGACAGACACGTCTATTGGCATTATTGTTTTGTGACATGCAAACGATTATCAACTTTAGGGTAGTAGACCACATATTTGGCTGATGGTACCTATTTTTTTTACTACATTTCCAACAAATTAAGCTTCATCTCAATTATGGTAAAAATAACAAACCTCAGATAACCTAATTTCAAACAAGCAAATCTTAGTGCGACACTGTTCACAAACTTTCTCATTGTTTTTAGTCCAGCTAATAAAAACGTTGCTCTTTTATTCCAGTCAGAGAGCCTGCCCAAAGGCTTTATATTCGTAATTATTCTTTCAGCCAACTGGTAGCCAATCAAACCCTTTGTGCAGGTTCTGTGCCCCTTGTTTAAACTAGCGATCCGCTGGCATTGTTCGTTCACCAGTGCACGTTGGAGATCACTGCTCATAGTGCTCATGTGTCTTTGTTAGCATATTCATGTACCTAAGCCTTGTTAAAACAAAGCTTCGCGTCGGAAGCAAAATAATGGGGATGAATATCATTATGATTATTAATCCGCTCTATCGCTTTTACCTACAATCGTGTTTTTGTTGTATTGCATTTGAGCAAGGAGCCCAGGAGGACCCAGTTGCTTTATATAAAATATTTATTTTCACAATTTACTACTATGGTTAGTTAACGTATTGTAACTTTAAATATAATACAAATATGCCAGTTGCTACCCTACTATATTTATTTTGCGTGAAACTATTAAAATCTGGATGGAGCCAGTTACATTTTCGCAGTCGGTTATTTATTTCAATTCCACTAATATTATAAATGCGAAAGTTTGAAAGTCTGTTTGATTGTTTGTTACATCATCACGTCCAAACCACTGAATCGATTTAGATGAAATTCGGTATACAGATAGTTTGAGTCCCGGAGAACGACATACGATAGTTTTTATCCCGGAAAACGGAACAGTTCCCACGGGGTAGCGACAAACTAATTCTGCGCGGACAGAGTCACGGGTAACGGATAGTATAATATATGTATTTTAGATTTAGGTGCATTTGAAATTTACCATGAGCTATTTGGTGTATAAAAACATGTGTCAGCAAACCTGCATATAATAATCTTTTTCGTTTTTCTCTTTCTCGAAAATATTTTAAAGCAACACACACCTCTGAAGCAGTTCAATGGTACAATATGTAAAGTACCCTATCGGTAACGGGCTCGCGTGGGAACTAAAGCCCAAGCCCTCTCATTCTGTGAGGCAGTGGGACGCTATGAGTGGGTTATTACTTGAAAAAGGACAAAAAAACTAGCAATAAGGTTTTACCTTGACATAAGCTCGCTCAGTGTCCACGAGTTCAGACAGCACTTTCCTCAGTTTGTCAGCATCAGAGAGATGTCGCGACGGCGTCCCGGCCGCGGCACTGGCAACACTGCCGGTAGGGCTCCCGCGACGCGTCTCCGCAGGTGAACGGCACCAGCCCGTCACTTGCTCCGCGCTCTGACGACCACGCGGACACTTCTATTTAATGCCCACCGAGTTAGATCTTTGTTCCTGATGTGACTTAGACCATTCCACGAGACGACATCGAATGCGCGCAACATACATGCGAGTGCGATCGCGAGTGAAGTCTTCTACCAACTTTACTTACCGTACGGTTGGGTTACTTTGACCCAAAGAAGGGTCACGTTGGCCCATATGAAAAGCACATGAAGAACGGTCTAATTAAAACACTAAACCGTGGGCGGCCACCTAAAACTAACCATTATGACAATTTGTCATAATTTCAATGTAATAATAAGACCTCAATGGCCAAAGTTACCCTTGAGGGCTAAAGTAACCCAATCTTACGGTACGTTAATGTACCTACCTATATGGACTAAGTTAAGAATTTTAGTTTGAATTCTAATTAATTTGTCTCTTAAAGGTAATCAGCAAACATAAAGCGTAACAAAACAAGCCAGCGAGTAACAATATACGACGATAAACATGAGACGAAAAAAATTAGAATTATTTAGATGATAAAAGACTTCAGATCGCGAGCGTACAAGGTGCCTGCGTGCGTTCATTGGTTTCATAAAACGTGCTAGTGGTTGATGTGTTTAACAAGGTAGGCCAAATTGTATCCCATTCCATTTTCCGGACGATTATTATTTTCGAGGGAGACATTAGGACATTACCATGCAGGTGCCGTAACGCAATAAAACGGGGAAATACTCCGGGAGATAAAGATAATTGAATTGGGAATCAAGTCACACGAGGTGGATTGCAGAGGCGGCGGACTTATATTTATATGTTATACCTTAAGTAGGTTTTCAATCTCGAAGGAGTTCGTTCGGGAGCTGACTTTGGGCGGGCCGGAAACGCCGTCGTGGCCGTCAGCGTCCGGGCTGTACAGTTCCTTGCCTATACACAAAAGAAACAGCATTTATTAGATACATTGACTTTTATTAAATAGTTATATTGACCCGGATAACTCACGTCTTAAATCGAGTTTAGCTCGACATGTTTCGGACTAATCCGTAGCCCTTCCTGTTAGGAGCAACGCGACTCGGCGGCTGCTGCAACACGCGCATTGCGCGCCGCCGCTCTGCGCCCGCGTTTTCATCGAGGTTTCAGTTTCGTCGGGTAGTCGCGCGAGCAGAGCGGCGGCGCGCAGTGCGTGAGTTATCTGGGTCAATATATTTAATATGAGTGAGTCTCACGGTAGTTTCATGTTCAAAATCTTGACTTTTCTCAACACTTTCTTTCATTTACTCTTGAAATTCACCATGAGCTTTCGTGAAAGAAAACCGGCTTGCCGCAACATTATGCTGAGTGGGCCCCAATTTATACCATTCGATGTTTTTTTAATTATTATTTCCTCCTAACGTTTTTTCTGTGTATCGAATATGTGTAAATAAATGTCTCCCTCTCTCAAAGCAAATAAATTTGCGAAGTTCACGATCTGTATTAGGCCCACATGGGAACTGCAGCTTAAGCCCTCTCAATCTGAGACGAGGTCTGTGCCCAGCAATGGAACGTGAATAGGCTAGATATGATAAAAAAGATATTGATGATGATGACGACGACTTTCCTTTACAAAATACTTGTTATTCCTTACTTATAATAATAGTGTTGAACGGGCATCCTAAAAATAGTAATTTTTGGTTGGATTACAAAAATTCAATCAATAAGCCCATTTTTAATTCTCAATTTTAAATAAAACTTTGTTTGTATTTCAGACTTTGTACGTGTAATATTCGTCGTACTAAAAATCCTAATGTGCACTAAGGTGATATTTTCGATACGCCTTTAAAGATTTCAATATCATCGTCGGAAATTACATGGTGCGCTGGGAAACTTTTATGCAGAGAGCGACTAGTAACACAATGAGTTTTGGTCGAGGCGAGTCAACACGGGGGTAAATAGCTCGAGGTAAGGTCGCGGCCTTTATTTGTCAACGGCAAGATGGCCGTGCTGTTTTAATATATGTAGTGACAGCAAGAGTTTTTATTCTAACAATTTTTAATTAACAAATCGATGGGTCCTATGTATAAGGGCCAAAGTGATTTTTTTCAATTTTGGGTTTTGTGCGTTATGCATCTATAAACTATATACTCGTATATTTAGATAGTGGATTAAAAAACATTGTTATTCAATTATTTTTCGAGTTATCATTGAAGTAAAACGGCAAACATACGTTTCATACTTTTACGCGGTAAATCCCGGGTGTTTTTTTTTTTTAAATCTGTGGGCATAACTGCCTTTTTTAGGTACTTGTACGCCAAGCGGAACGCGGCTACTTCAATGGTATGTACATCGTAATGTGATTGTATTCCTTTTTTTTATTTCCCCAAGTATCATGGGTAACGTATTTTTACCAAAGATTTTAAGGTTGTACGCGTATATGAGCCAAAGTACCACATAGATCTTTTTATGTATGTACAATAACTTTTAATGAAAAAATATTTTATTAACATTTATTCTTTGTGATTGAAGGACAGAGTACTATTAGCTAGTGTGGCAAATTTAGAAGTCTCGGATACACCATTTCTGAGTTACGACAGTTTTTGACTTTGAAAGCCCGTCCCGTAAAGTACCGATTTTACACTTAAGCCCTTATACGTAGGACCCATCGAAATCTGACTTAGGTGATTGAGGACATTCTGTAGGTTTGGTGTTCAAACGAAAATCAAAGTGATAACACCAAATATCTCGTAATTTGTAATTATTTTGTTTCACGTACAAAATGTTTGGTGAACATACCATGTTTGCTAACAGACGAATTACCGTAGTTGTTTAAAAATATCTGTTGTATTAAATCATTAAAAAATAATGTCGTTAAAATAATCATAATTATAATAATTAGATTAACAGAGAGAGTAACCATGCAAAGATTATTTTTAAATAATCCTACTAATATTATAAATGCGAAAGTTTGTGAGTGAGTGAGTGAGTGAGTATGTTTGTTACTCCTTCACGCTAAAACGGCTGGACGGATTTGGATGAAAATTGGTATGTAGATAGTTGGACATCTGGAATAAAACATAGGCTACTTTTTTCCCGATATTCCTACTTAATTTACTTTTTTAATGCAACGTCAATGAAAACCACGATTACTTTCCGGAATTCCCACGGGAATTTTGTAAAATTCCAGAAATCAATTAAACCGCTGTATCTAATTAATTACACAAGCGAAGTTATCAATATTTAAACCAAATAACTTGCATGCTTGCTTTGCTTACATTATTGCTTGCACCTTTGGGAGTATGCTTGCTTGATCTTTTGATTGCATGCTTGCTTGCATTCTGGCTTGCATGCTTGCTTACATGCCTGCTTGCATGCTTGCTTGCATGCTGACTTGCATACTTGCTTACATGCTCACTTGCATGCTTGCTTGATTGCTTGCTTCTTTGAAATGTTTATGGTTCACGCGAGCGAAGCATGCTCACTTGCAAGCTTGCTTAGATGTTTGCTTGCATGCTTGCTTGCGTGCTTGCCTGCGTGCTTGCTTGCGTGCTTGCTTGCGTGCTTGCTTGCGTGATTGCTTGCGTGCTTGCTTAATTGCTTGCTTCTTTGAACTGTTTTTGGTTCACGCGAGCGAAGCTGCGGGTAAAAGCTAGTAAAATCATAAATATTAGTTTAGCATGATTAAAACATTATAGCATTATCTTCAACAACAAAAAAGGCGCAAGCCAAATAACTTTCAGATTATACCTGTTTACACATTTATCTTAATTTATAACCCCGAAGTACCTTCCTATCCCAAAGTCACGGGGCTGTTTGCTACCCTAATTGCATAAATCTACATTAATGAAAATAAGCTTCCGCTTTTAAAATGGTGTGGCCAGTTTTTGTTTATATTATTATGTTATTTGCTAATTATACTCCTAATCTTCTGAAAATTTGGGTTTAATTACGAACGTTGTACGTACACTAGAGCTATTTGTTTCATCATCAGTAAATAATGAATATAAACAAAAAACAAAAAACGGACTGCAATATTAGGAACATAATTTCACGCGGGAATACAACAAGACGAAGAAAAATGAAGCAATCAGAAGTTGAGAAGAAAGCGTCGTGAAAATTATAAATGAAAGGCTTTTTTTGCTCCACATAGGTATTGAATACGCATCATTAGAAGAGAGCAAAACAGAAGAGTGAGGGCCTAAATTGTCTCGTTAGGCTTAAATGTCATAATAAATAACGTTGTGCGGCCGAGAGCGCGCATTGTTCGCTCCCGCTCGAGCGCGGGCCGCGGCGCTCACGCCAATATACGGCAGAATAGACGTCATAAAACAAACAACAACTACGACACGAGTCAATACGTCAACATAATGAACACGCACGGTATATCATTGCCGATGTTTCAAGAGCGCAGCAATTTCGGATCGCTAGCTTTAAATAATGACCTGCACGTTACACCGGCCAAAGATTAAAACGCTTCGGAAATATTTGCCAGTTTTTATGTGGAGGAAAAGTCGATCTTGTTCATTTGAATGGAATTTACAAGCCGACTACAGAAAGTGCCTTATAAATATTGGAGAATTAAAAGAAAGCTGGCTCTTTATACGAAATATAGGCCAAGGTTGATTATAATTCATGCAGCGAGGGCCTCGTTTTTCTCTTTCACGTTTTTCTGTGAATGATTTTGAGAGGGTTGGAGCTCCGTATGAATTAGAGCTAAAACATGTTTTATAATAGACCAATGGAAAAATATGTCTAGCCTTTCAAACTTTTCATTGGACGTGAGGTAATTTAGAATAATATTACTCATCGTTAGTGAAGCAGCGCATCAGTTAACAAACGCAGGGAGTGTGTTTAATATCGAGTTAAGTAAAGGTGGTATTCGGTTGGGAGGCCTTATATAGAAAGCGCGTGTGTGCTGATCGTAAAAGACATGTATTATAACGAAGTACCTACCACAAAATCTTGATACGAATACGTCATCATAATCAGGCCTACGCGTCTGTTCCAGACGAATTTTAGCGTGGCGCCTGTGCACAACATCTTTGGTGACTGACCAGACCGATGCGAGAGCGACATGTTCGCCCACATGCTAGACAAGAGAAGTCTGCGGATGTTGGTGCAGAACCGCCTTGTTGCCGTTTCTGTCTCTTGTCAGCAAGAGCATTGAGCCAGGCTTCATCGCAATACTTGCGACCCTCCAATACACGTCCGCGCCAATCTGTGCGTGTCTCCGCCAACTTTTCCCACGAATACGTATATAGAGAGATAATATCCATAATCGTCGTATTGGCAAAACGTAATTTTGTAATAGCGATGCACAAAATATTACTTATTTAGCTACTGGCTGACAGCCACAATACACAGTCAGTGAAGGTCGAAGATCGGGAATGATGCCAAGTATTACATAGGCAGGAAGATTGAAGAGTCGCTTGTTAAGCGGCAACCGCAATACAAAATGAATGATGACTCCAATCCGAGCGAGGAAGGAAATGAAGTCCATATTTTTACCTCCCGAGATTATTGGCAGGATGCTGCGGATGTTTGGTATCAAAACTTTAAAATTAATGGTTTATATAACATTTATTAATTATTGGTGTATATTATTTTTATGCTTCTAAACTTTAACAACTAAAACAAATGAACGTTATAATTGAATTATCACACAATGCAGCCTAAGACAACTGGATATGGGATATTCTAATACTTAATTATCAAGTTACCTGTTTATACAAGGAACCTAACGCTATTGAGGATGAAGTTAATGATTGATCGCTTTGTGTATCTTCCTCCGGATATCATGAACAATAACGATGTTTGATGGTATAACGCTGACATAAAAGCTCTACGTGGTCACAAGTTCCGGAGTATGTATATTGAGAAATAAAGCGGACAAGGCAACAGCAATAATTTGCAAGTTGTATTGATTCGGAATCCATTGTCCTAGAATGGTTGATTTGTTCGGAGAGGGTTCTGTATATGCGACACGACAATATGCCCGGGACGAGCTTGCGGTTTGTCTCTTGCAAAAGGAATTTCACATTGTAGTAGGGTGAGGTGTGAATATAGCTCTGAATGTGCCAAATAAGTACGTGATTTCTATTTTTCTATTACTAGTACTAGCAAGTAACTAAAGCCAGATTATTGTTACGTTATATTGGCTTAGTTATGTAGTTTTGTTATGGAAGTGAGTTAGGACCATTTAAAATTGTATCAATACAGGTCCTGGTTGAAACAAGAGTAGAAATTATTTTTATTTTGTGACCATTTTCGGGCGGCAAATAAGACGGCAAGCAGCCACGGTCGGGGCCTTACCCTTACTGAATTAGGCATAATTGGAAAGGTGTTTGTGGGGCTGAGGAATATACTCAAATTTGTACCTCGTGTAATGGAATCTGAGTAGGGCTGCCCTTTGGGAAATCTTCTGTTTAATGGAAGATTAGTCAAATACTGAATATATCAATATTACAATTATAAACATGAATTCCTACCGACGTTTTTATTTTTTTTAATAAAAAATATTCTTTTCTCAAACATGACATGAAATATTGACGTTGTCTTACAAATAATAGGCCGATAAATATCGCGCTGCAGGCGCTGCGACTCAGCTGCGTGCGCGCGGTCACTCTAGCGGCCTGCAAAGAGATTTCATACAACCTTGCAGGCCGCTGGCCGGCAATGCGATCGTCTTTTGTTTCAACACGCGCTCTGCGTCACGGCACGGCGCACGCCCACACCCAGCTCCCCCACCCGCAGCCGCCCGCCGCCAGCAGCCAGCTCGACACGCGCGCACGCAACAGGACGACCAGGCTAGCGTCCTTCCAGCTTGATTTATTGTTTTTTTATTTTATTTTATGTCATGTTTGAGAAAAGCACTATACCAGCCTCGGCCGGAACGTAGAGTTGCCAGCCTCGCATCCCTATATCTGCTTGGCCGGCAACCCCCTACTTCCCGGCCTCTACAGTAATGTACTATTTATACTTGTGCTACCAGTCTAACAATTAAAACTTCATGCATGTTAGTACCCTAATGGCTATCGTAATTCAGAGACAAACTAATGGCAAATGTTTTAGTGCGTATGTAGCACTATTTAATGAACGAGATCGAAAACCCAATTGTTAAGTGTCGTGAAGGTGTCCTGATTCCATTTCAAAATGTATTTGTTACCCCTAGATCTTAGTTTTGAATGAAACTTCATCAACATTAAAAAATTAGGTATAAACCTACACATTTTTTGAATAGTTTAAGTTTCTCATTTAAGTTTCAAGTTTGTTTTAGATATATAAATTTGTATTAATTTACGTAGTCTCTAAGTCTAAAAATGAACCTCTATGACAATAGTTGCATTTTAAGATTTGGGCTGAGCGTTGCTCAATGATTAGTCCTTCAAGAATGTTTTTTTTGTATATTCTGAATGTTTATCTTATGGTTCAACTTTTAGTAGGTATGTAATAGTCGAGCTAGTAGGTACGGCTTCAAATATAAAAGACTATTTTACCTCCAGGTCCATATGACAGTCAAATAAGTCTTATTTTTTCTGCCATTCAGTGTTATAAAAAATGGGAAAGCACTTGTAGTAGTTATATTTAAAGTGAGACAAGTTTTTCTATGTAAAAATCTTTATGACATTGACATAAAATTGATTTTTTACTTGGCCTGTGTAAAAACTTATATCACTACATTTATTCTTGAGCTATGATAATTAGCTATGCTTTTATTACATTTTATTACATAATTGAAGCGCAAAACATTAGGATACCTAAACTAAGATAAAGCAATCCTCTCACTGTATAATGGCCTCTTACGAACAACATTGAACTTGATTTTCATTTAATCCTTTGTTATTTTAGGCATTATTTCTCTTTCTAATATTAATTCATCAAAAGTTTTTGCCTTTTAATCTTAATGTTCCCTTTAGACTCGAGTGTTCCAAAAGCGGGTAAGAACGTAAGGTCAACAATGGAATCATAAATGCCTACCCTATTTAAGTTTGTTTAACCCTTTGGATTGCTCGCAGACAAAAAGGTCTGTAATAAAATGATCGTATCTGAAGTCGTAGTTTAAATCGCCTTCACTTTAAAGGTCCAGTTTGGTTTAACTTTTATGGGTTTGAGATGAATATCGCATATATACATTTAAAAAAAGGTTTATTTTTTTACAAATGTTGTAGATGGATGAAAAAGAGATAATATTTTACATACGAAGCCGATGCCACGTTCAATGAAATCATTTTACTTAAACTGTTACAAAGCTACAAAGAAAGAGCTGTCGTCATTATTTTGTACTTTTCTAGGACTTATTCTACTGGGCATAACTAGGATTCGAATACAACTGAGTAAACGAGAGACAAAACAAGCAAAATAGGACCAAAATACACATCAAAAGCAGCGTTTCCACCAGAGATGTGCGAGGATGTATTGCGAGAAATATGTTTTTCATTAACCAATAGAAACGCTTCATTAACCTCGCCTCGCTCCGCCCAGCTGTTTCTACCAGAGATGTGCTGTGTAAATGAGACGTTTCTATTGGTTAATGAAAAACACATCTCTCGCAACACATCCTCGAACATTACTGGTGGAAACGCTGCTTTATTATCCATTTTAAAACAGGGAAGAAAACACGAAGAACGTGTCAATTAGAGAAACGGATGCATTCTATAAAACACTTTGAAGTTGAGATATATATCCCCTTTGCCCACAGACAATAACAGTTCCGACTTTGATGATGAATTGAACAATTTGTCTATGTCTGTAGAATATCCAGTGATTAAATCAAATATTGTTCCAGTTACTTGTACTATTATCTATTCAGTGTTCCAGTGTACTATATACGTACTGCAACGTTCTAGTTATGTTCCAGCAATTCGCAATATTCGTAACGCCAGCGTGCGGTTGCGCGGGTGATCGGTTCGCTTCCCGCAGTGCTACGGCGCAGGAATGTTGTCTACGAGTTGCTACGCTCTACTTCGTAGACACTGTCGTAGCACCTACTACGCCGAACAAGACTTAGAGATAACTGAGAGAAAAAATACATCCTCCATGGTATATGACAATAATAATTATTGTCAACTCCGATATTATCAATTGTAGCTCTACGCATTTTTTGTACCTGCTTCGTTTCTATTATTTATTTAGTTTTTAATAAGTCATCATCAGTTGGTCATCATCATCATTAATGTGACGTAAACGTATTTGTATTCTCATGCTCTTAAAATGTTACTTTAGTCTCTGAATATCGGGACTAAAGCTCCTCATTAATCTCTAGGGATTAAAGTATTTTTTGGTAAATTTACGTTTGAAACCCCTAAACAGCCAATCACGCGCGGTGTTTGTGAATGGATGATTTTTAGGGCGTGGAAATAACCTCAAAATGATAACTGTGCATATTGTAATTTTGAACAGAAAGTTGTTTCTTTTTCCTCGCAGTCAAAGTGAAAAGTAGAGTGTTTAACGCGAGACTAAACAACCATAATGACGCTCGAACTATAGCCACCCTTGCTCTGCTCGGGTGGCTAAACATCTCGTGTCATTATGGCTTGTTTTTGTCCCTTGTTGAACAATCTACTTCTAGAATGCATTAACAGGCTGGACAGGGTGACGTCTTTGGTCAGTTTACTGTTTAAAAAAAATGAATACTCACTCCAAGCAGGCGCAGGCACGATGAGTCCGGATATCATATCGTCCGAAATGACAGGCGGGTCGCTAGGCGGCGGCGGGCACACGAGTGAGTCGATTATGTCGTCTGTGGCCGCTCGCATCATGCCTGCCAGCTCCGGCGGCTCAGTACGCGATGACCTGCCAGTATTTTTTTATATCAGTGGGAAATATAAAAAAATCATAACTGTTTGGTATGTTACAGGCGTACATTGAATTGAGAACCGAGGGATGTGTAAGGTTCAGTGAAGAACGGTAGACAGTAGGCGATTCACAAGACACACGTGGCATGACCTATCTCATCCACGGGTAATTTACTCTAATCATCGGTTTACTTATCTTCTGTTGTTGGCAATGGGCAAGATATAAGCCGAAAGCTATAATCTATCGTACGATAGTTGAAATTGTCATTTGCAGTGGCTAGTAATTAGGAATAACTTTTTTAAATAAGTACCTACCTACCTAATAAAATAAGCAAATTAATTTGTCCTTTACTACTGGTTTAGCAAAAACATTCGCATACCTAACCCAAAAACGTGTGTACTCAAAAGAACCTTTTTAAGTAATTTAGATCCTCAAAAATTTGAATGAAGGTTTAATGTTTTAAATGGAGAGGTGTATTATTTTGAGTTAGGAATATGCTTTCAATCTAGATTTCCGACTTATAAAAGATCTCTGGACACCATCGTCTAGAATGCATACTTAAATTACAATAAGGCTGTGTTTCAACCAGAGATGTGCAAGGACTCTTAATTTACCTATCGTTGCTCCACTAAAATGTTTCCACTAGAGCAGTGCTGTGCGAGGGTAGGTAAATAAAGCGATTCTATTGGTTAGTAAGAAACACATTTCTCGCAACACAAACACATCCTCGTACATCTCTGGTGGAAACGTAGCCTACAGGTGCTAAAGTGCCTCGAACATGATTAAAAACTGGGCATGCTGGCGATTGAAATTGCACCTCGCGAAGAACCCTTGTTAAAAACCCACGCGCTCTTCTGAGTTGTTCGGAAATTACGTGTGAAATTGAATTTGATATTATTTACGCCAATATTCTCGGCCACAATGCTCGAGCCTAATTTAATAATAAATTTTAAACTTCGAAAACGTAGATACAAGATTACTGATTAATAAGGATAAGTTAAGGGGCTGTT
The DNA here is from genome assembly GCF_025370935.1 of Choristoneura fumiferana. Taxonomy (NCBI): domain Eukaryota; kingdom Metazoa; phylum Arthropoda; class Insecta; order Lepidoptera; family Tortricidae; genus Choristoneura; species Choristoneura fumiferana. Next base: position 11,973,888 of record NC_133483.1, on the reverse strand, counting down.
TCACCATCCGTTGATTAGTATTAACTGACGGTTAAACGTGATGCCGTCTCTATTTGTTTTGTTCGAATAGACGGAGACGGCATCACATTTAACCGTCATTTAACACTACTCAATGGATGGTGAAACAGCCCCTAAATGTATTTAACGTAAAATTTTAACATGTCGAGATCTGCTTTATTTTTGATTAGCTTTTGCCCGCAGGTTCGCTCGCGTTAAACTTGGATCTACCAAGTTTTGTAAAATTTTGTAGTTAAAACATATGCACTATTCTACGGAAATTATAGTTTTTTTTTCAGGGTAAAAAGTAGCGCTTGTTTTAAGTTAAGATACAAATTATCTGTGTTTTAAATTTCATGCAAATCCGCACATCCGTTTCGACGTGAAGAAGTATCAAAATAATATAAATATAAACTTTAGCTTCTATAATTTTATTAGTAAAATGTTTATTAAAACAATAATAGGTATACCAGTAATTACCTACAGCCATAGCACTTTACATTCGAGTGCCTTGTTTGTTATTGTCACATGTGTCACTACAAGGTACGTGGGATGACTTGCAGCTCAACTCGAATATTAGTTTACCAACATCACTTAAGATAAACGTAGCGTAATTCATTGAAATAACAATTAACAGGCTAAAGCGACGTAGAAATGAGACGTACCGTCTTGAATTTACCCCGTTATTATTCAACTCACTTGACAGTAAACTATTTATCACACTTTGCCTATTGTGCTAGAATTCGTACTATAATTTATTCCGGTACTATGTTTCCTCAGCCAGTGTGATAAATAAAAACGGGGAGCGATTTGACATCGTTGATTTATAGCTTTGATTTTAGTAAGATGAATCATTATTGAGGATATCTTTTGTTGCTAAATTATTCAATCTAATTTGGTAGAAAAGATTCTAGCAAGCAGCGGTGTCATTAGCACAGAAAAAGGACGGAAACGGAAATAAAAGCTAGCAATAATAACAACTATGAGTTAAAAACTCGCAAAATACTCCAAGAGATTACAAACTTAATGATTAATAGCACAGCACGTTCAACAGGACAACAAAAGGGGCCGTCTTAAAACCGGAGCGGCTTTATGATATAACGATAAGATAGAACTCACAACAATAACATCAAGTCGCGCGCACTTATTTCGAGATGACATTTGTTGGGAAACATTAGTTACGTTGGCAATTCAGGCGACGAGAGCCTCAATTGCAGGAGCTCACAAAGGCAGTCTGACGCGTTACGGTGGCACGAAGTACTGAAGTAGAAGGGACGACGCAAACTCGCTAAGCACTGCATGCAACCTATCGCCGCCATCGTCACACTAGTTCGTCAAAGCGACAGTGGAACGAAATATTGTCAAGTGCAGCCACCTTTGCAAATGAAGGCTCCTACTCTGTTTTTAAGGTTATATACATCTGATACTTTTGATTATGAGTTAGGCTGCAGGTAGGTTTGCAGGTGGTAGGACCTTGTACAAGGTCCGCCCGGATTGCTACTACCATCTTGCTCGCTAATCCTGCCGTGAAGCAGCAGTGCTTGCACTGTTGTGTGTCAGCGTGGAGAGTAAAACAGCCGGTGAAATTACTGGCACTTGAGGTATCCCATCTTAGACCTCTAGGGTAGCAACGCATCTGCAATACCCCTGGTGTTGCAGATGTTTATGGGCTGTGGTGATCTCTTACCATTAGGAGACCCACTTGCTCGTTTGCCATCCAGTTGAATTAAAAAAAAGTCTGGCAAGCAAGCAATTTGGTCACCCGCTGGTAAATAAGCACCACCACTCAAGGGCATTCGTGATAGGAATGGCATAGATGGCTTGGCTATAATATTACATGTACCAGTAATTTCGCCGCGTGTTTCCACGTTGGAACATAGCAGTACAAGGACTGCTGATTAGCAGTAAGATTAGCGTTAAGGAAACACTGTAAGAATCCTAACAGTGTACAAATCGCCAGGAACTGTTTAAGTTTGAATCATGTATTTTTGTTGACATTACTAACGATTTGCTAACGGCTCCGCCCCGCTTGTGGAATATCATTTCGATGGGTCGTAAACTTTTAATGTTGAAAGTCTGTAAGGAACGTTAAGAACTTACACGGATTTATTGCAGCTACCGGGAAACCCTTAATCACAGCGATAGGGAGCAGGGCGATTGTTTTATAAAACGGTGTAGTGTTGTGAACGGAGGGCGCGAGGTAGGGCTGCAGGGCCGTATGTAGGTCGCCACGAGCGCTTCAGAAAACTTGTCGCGGCCGCGAAAGGTCAGGTGTATAAGGGCGGGAAATGCGATGAACAGCCTTCCACCCTGCCCCGACTCACCCTGCCACCGACACTGCGCCACACTTTAACTTCCGCTTTATTATCCTCACGACCGGCTTCCTATTCCACCAGAACAGTTTAAATATAAAGCCTTTCTCGCGCAATTCATATTTTGAAGGGGTTCCTTCCGACCCGACGAGGGAGGCAATTTTTGTCTATTTGTAAGGTTGCAAAATGCAATTTGCATTCACGGCGTATGATGAACGTTTTGAAGAGATTTTTCATAACAAGAATAATCCAGTGTATTAAGTCTAAGCACCAAAACGTTATTCGGAGTTTTAATTAAATTCAAGTCATTCCATTTGGCAAAAACAATTTCATTTAATGCAACCTTTTTAATTTGGATGAAACGTGATGCGCGTTTCTGATTAATGGAGTGTAACTTGACAACGAGCATCCGGCGGCGTTAAAATCAAAAAGTAAATGGTTCCGTATACACACAGCGCCAGCATACCTCATCATCATGACGAGCGAGAGTTCCTCTTGCAACACGCTCTCCAGGTACATCATATCTAGGTCAGATACTATCGCTCCGTTGATCACCATTATCTCGTCGCCTTTGATAATACCTGACACAAGAAGGGTTTTATAAACTGCACATTATATTTTTAAACTTAGCAAGGATGCACTGATAGAAAAATAGAAGCGGGGATAATATTTAATTGGATACGAAGCTCATAGAGTTAGCCAAGATATTTCTACAACGTATAACCTTGTACTGCTTTAGTTTATATCACGAGCACAGAATGCAATTAAATAACTTCAGTTTTTATGTTTAAATAATATTTTCATCATGATAAATAAATGTGTGTGGATTGAAATGATGTTACATTTTGTTACCTATTAATTATAATATCTGTATTTCAGTTACATAATAATGTTTTAATATTATCAAGTTCCTACACTTATAAAACTAAGTATAGTTGCTGCTGTAAGTATAACAATTTTGTTACTTGAATGAAAAAAAAAATAGAATTTTGTTTCTCACGCTTCTTTCTACATTATTCAGAAACTATTGAAAGGCTATAGCAGCAATTGGACAATATTCTTGAAAATGTAAAAGGGTTAAAAAGACTGACCGTTTTGCATGGCGACGCTCTTGTCCTCGACACGACTGACGTAGCAGCACAACTCGTCTTGGCGTTCCGCGTTCTCTATCAGTTCAGCCTCTACGCTGAAGCCCCACATCTGTTCCAGGGTGTTCCTTTGCAGCTCCACTTGGTACAGAATCTTCGCACAAACTTCCACAACTTCGTGAGTGTGCAGCTATATAAAAAATGGGAACCTTTTTTACTGTGTCTTTATAACTGAAGACGATGTGTAAAGCATTTAATACTGGAATGATATTTTTGGGTTCGAACATGATATTTTTATTATGAAACTTAATAAGACTATTTTGTATAAAACACATTAAGTACTCTTTTCAATAATGATGAACGAATGAGGTGTGAAAGTAAAATACTTTTATACTTATTTCGACTACCAAGTAATATGAATGAACTTGTTTTGTTTGTCAAGCATAGAACAGAGAGTTTCAAAACTAAATACGTGATCCTTGGGGCTGCTTGTTTCAAAACTTGTTTCGTATTGTTTGAGTTTAGAACAAACATATTTGATTTGCCTATGCGCACAATAGACAAGAAAGGGAAAAGGACGTCAAAATTAACGCGCAAGATAATTGAGACTTGTCTTGTGTAAAATGCTTAAACATAATAAAAGGCCGCATCGTTCGGTCCGAATGGGCCCGGCACGAGTATCTGCGAAGTAGGTACTAAATGGGCAGACCATAAAGATGGGGCCGGTGACAGCCAGCGGCAGTGAAATGGAATATGGGATAAAGTCATGATTACATAGGAGATAAAGTGACTGGCGTGACGCACGCAAGGCCAAAAGAAAATTGATGTTAGGGATTTTAGTCCCGGCTTGAGACGAATAGGTGGACCGTATTCACTCCTGTACACTACGGGCCACCGAGATCAGTCAGCCGAAAATATATGAAAAAGTTGATACCCGTGTCTAAAGGTCACTGAATACGGAGTAGTGTGTGAGGAGTATTCTTTTTATTAATCTTTAGTGTACAAAATATATTTCAGTCGGGCTTTGTGAAATCACGCTTGATGTTAAATGAAAGAAACGTAATTATTCGTGCGAACATATCTCCCTTTGACCTTTTTTTTCTTCTAATATCTTTATAATCGTTCGAGTAACTGCCACTCAAAGCACTATTTAACTATTAATTAAAAGCCTCAGAGCAACAGATGAAGGAATCAAAACTTGTGGGGGTACGTGAACAATTATCGTGATCACTTTTGTCCGCAAAATTAATTGATGATTTTTCTGACAAAAACAAATATTATAAATAATATAATTTAAGTAAATCTATGTTGATTTCTACATTGTATCTACATCAGAGCTAAAATTAGAAAATACACATTAGTACCCGGTTATTGCGCGTTCTGCCGGACCTCAATCAAAGTAAAGCCGTCGCAGTTGGTACCAACATTAGCATAAGGGGCCAAAAGAAGTTCATCCTTATTTTTGTTTAAAATGATTTCAAAATATTTATCAGAGGGCGTATCTGTGATTGATTATCGGATGCTGCCTCCTGCTCCGCGGCGCCTCTGTTTCAATGTACCTTGATTTATGGTGTGATTAATGTTCCCTATTTCACCAACGGTTTTTCCATGTCCGTGCAAAAATTAGAACAGTTCAAATCTCCTGTTATTTACGTGACACTCATTTTATTTTCAAAACACGCGTAAAAAATATCACTTCAATACAACTTTGACGTAACTATCAACAAGCCTTACAGATGTGTGTAAAATCAGTGACTGAATATATATATGTGCTGTCAGACCGTACTCAAGGTAATCTTGGTAGGAAAACACTTTTTTGTATATTTTTTACACTTTCAGTAGAACGTCCGCGCGGAGCATCCTAGCTAATTAAAATAAGCTCACGCGCCACGTCACGCTTGATAATTTAATTTGTAGCGCGTAATCGAGTAACACGTCGGCCTTACAAGTAATTTATTCTATGAGATTTTAAAAGTAGAATGGTATATTGGGCCGACACGGGCTACAAGGCGGTATCATTAACATAATTACTCCCCTTGTTTTCAAAACGGCGGGAATACCCTAGAGGCAGAACTTAATCTCTTTAGCTGGTACATCGTTACTTTCTTAAAACGTTCTACCCCAGTCACCAAACACCTTCGCTCTAAGTAAAATCAACATAAATTAAAATAAGCAATTTTTTGCATTAAAAATTAGGTCAGGTAATTTGCAATTATATTCTTCAATAATCCAACAAAATTTATCACCGCGACGGGAAAATTTTATAAACAATAATTCTGTAATAATCAGCCGAAATTACTATAAGTAAGCCTATTTACTGCATAATTTACTACTTTTATTTATCTTCATTGTAACACATGTAAAATCCACTTAATTTTTTTAAAGGAACTTAAAAAAAAGCTTCATATTTAAAAAAAAAAATACGTTAGCGGCATAAAAGGTAAGTATAGTCTTTTTAAAGTCTTTTTTGTACTTATTTTTGCTGCTAATGTTATATCGGTTCAACAAAATACGTAATTTACAATAATATTGTCTATTGTTGGGTTTTAAATGAAAATTATTTAAAATCCAACTTTTTTATAATATATGACTTAAGCAAAATCTTTTTTTTTCCTGATATAAATTAGACGTATTGCGAAATAACTTTAATGTATTTTTTTAAAATTTCCTGTTACCATTTTCATTAATTTTGAATTTGGATGAGTATTTAAATTTTTATAATTTTTTTACGAAATAAGCTGGATGACGTCACAGTGAGACAGCCACGTTCCATTGCCTAGAAAAATTCAGGTCGTACATAACAATGTGTGGCATTACAATTTGACAATAATTCAAGCACGGCTTAGGGTCCTAAATGAACCATGTCAAAAATAGTTTTATTTATTTCTCTTCTTTTAGCTTCGATTATTCCTATGTTTGTTTAATGGTGTAACAGTAAATAGATTTTTTTTATTAAAATCTGATATTTAAACTCTTTTGTATTCACTTGTAACGTAGTAATTTAATAATTAAATTTGTAAAAATACATTGGAAATACTCGTATACATTTCTGACTTAACGATAAATGACAACTATAAAAATATAAAAAATTAAATACTCATTCAAATTCAAAATCGATGAAAATGACATCTTAAAATATCCTATTCTTCTAAAAAATAAAATAAAAACTATAGGTTATTTTTTTGGTGCATCCCAATTATTCAAGCATATTTTGACACTAAATTTACTGATAACATTTTTGCTTTAATAAATTACCGATTTTAGGGTATAACTTTTTTTTATTCCGGACCCATTTTGGTAGATTCGAAAATATAGGTTCTTAAAATGACACGGAAAAGCCGTATAAAAAAATTAGCCTTATATCGAATTATTTCCAAAAAAAAAAACAGTAGAATGACCAGGCCCGCTACAATCAATCTCCAAACCTATTTGAATATATTTTGGCAGCATACTTCGCATAATTACTTTGGGAATTATAAAAGAGTATAGATAAAAAAATTAAGTGCATGTATGGAGTAGTGTCGTAATCCTATAAACAATTTGACGTTCCTTAATTTACAAATGGCTCAATATCAGTTTTCAGGTTGTGCTTTTTTTTCTTGTTAAATATTTATAGCTCAGTTTAGTTCGTATAAACAAAGGAAAAAGAGAGAGATACATAGTAGAATAAAAATTACTTGATACTGAATTATATATATATTGTTATTTACCTTTTGTTTACAGTTAAATTTTGTTTTCTAAACTCTAGCTTAATTTCATTTTGTTTTGCTACAAATGTTTGTTTTCTACTATTTTTTTAAAACATTTATTTCATTTTTACCCGAAAATTCCGTGTTGTAACACTAAACACATAGGTAAATAAATCGAAATGACTTTCTTACATTTTGTCCATACTTTCATTGATTTAATATGTAATATCACTATTAAATAACCTAACCATAAAATGGAACCCAATGGCAAAAACGGAACCCTTATAGTTTCACCATGTCTGTCTGTCTGTCCGTCCGTCCGCCGCTTTGCTCAGAGACTATCAATGCTAGAAAGCTGTAATTTTGCGAATATATATGTAAACTATGCCGACAAAATGGTACAATAATTTTTTTTTCTCTCATCCAACCCTATATTGTGGAATATTGTTGGATAGGTCTTTTAAAACCATTATGGGTTTACTAAGACGATTTTTCGATTCAGTGATTTGATTGCGAAATTTTCAACTTTAAATTGAAAAATTTCATGAAAAACGAGCGTCCCCCCCCCTCTAAAATTTAAACCGGTGGGTGGAAAAATTTGAAAAAAATCAGGATTGTAGTAAATATATTAAACTTTCAAGAAAAACTATAACGGCTAAGTTTGCTTGAGAATTATTAGTAGTTTAAGAGTAAATAGCAGCCTAAGGTATAATAAAATATACCTAAACTTGGAATATTCCGTACAAAATACGAAATCCTTAGAAAAATATTACTTATATTTTTTGTAATGGCTACGGAACCCTATTTCGAGCGTGTCCGACACGCTCTTGGCCGGTTTTTTTTTGTTGGCTGTACTTGCATTGTCACCCAAACTACATTTGCATACCAAATTTCAAGTCGATGCTATTAACCATTGAAGAGTTCCGTCCTGCGGAGACGATCTTGGCTGGACTACCAGGATGTCACTATTAGATTATTGTATTGTTATGCGATTTGCATAAGTATTCCAAATTTCAAGTCGATCTGACTACTGGAAGTTGATCAAATTTAACTTGCAAGATTTGACTACGGACAGACAGACCGACAGACAGACAGACAGACGGACAGACAGACAGAGAGACAACGGGACAGGTGAAACTAAAAACATAAAAAACTGATAGCACCGAAAACATCATTTTACTGCAGTGAATTAAAAGTTGAAGTAACCATACATATGTACAAGAATTTTATCTACATTCGTTTTTTCCAAAACCTCGAAACAAAATGCCAATTTCTATACTATTAGTATTTTTACTATTTTCTAGAACACCATTTGCTAGAGAGTACAAATGTCAACTTCGATGCCCGCGCTCGTCAATGTTGACGTCAATTATTTTGAATCCAGCGAATTGAAAACAAACGAACTTTATCGTACGAAACCCGATAGCCATCTTTGAACGTAAAAAAGCAAAAACGGGACTAACCTGACATGTTGAGCTGCACAAAAAATAAAAATAAGGCAAAGTATTGCTACGTACTATAAAAACAAAGCGCAGTAGAGCACTCGCGCGTGGAAGTTCAACTGTTTCCGCTTTTAAAAACTGCTATCCTATTTCCATTCATCCAAGAATGTTCCTTGATAGCCTACATACATAGTATCTATAATCAATATACATACATAATACTTAGTACGTGACTTCGTGAACCAATATTCAATATTTTTATGTTCTTTCGATTCCGGGGCCCCTGGGGGAATAACATGTTTCTTAAGCGGTTAAAACCATCGGATCGTAATCAATACTCACGTATGTTTCAATGAGATCACTGCGATGCGGAACGAAGTAGTTATGATCTTCCATGTCACGCCGTTTCTTTACTCTCACGAAATGTTCTAGTGCGTTGAGCGATCGCCGGGCGCAGGCTGCGGCTAGGAACTCCTCGACGGTCATGCCTTCTCGGACGCCCACCGTTGCGGTCGTACCTTCTGGCAGCGACACTCTAACCGCCGCCTCACCCTCATCGCGTGACATCTGTCATAAACAAGCAAGGGTATACGATACGTTGATAAACATGCATAAATGATCAGAACATGACGTAGCACTTTTGACGTTTATTGGGCCGACAGCGTTCAGTCGTTATCGATAACGAGCGGGGTTGAATTGGAGCTTATAATGGCTGGTATTTTTCGTTAGTATTTAAGGTTGATTTTATGCTCTACTTACGACTAAGCCAAACTGAAAACAAGATACTGTTATTTTTTGTTGATTTTTTTTATTTTTTATTAATATTTTCGTTGTCCTAATTGCTTTTTAAGCTTGTAAAATTGAGTAAAGTAAAAGCTTTTGTCGATTTACTCACCTTTTAAAAAAAATAACGAACAGTACTAATGGTTGCTATCACTACTTACTGTCCGTTATTTATTTATGTAGCTGAAGGAAATCGTCAAAGCTCTTTAAAAACCCATGCATGAATGAAGTTTTCTGAAGAAATCATGAGGTTTTTTATAACGATTGTAGGAAAATCGAATAAAATTTTGACTTCTAACGTTATTAAGTCCACGAAGGACACCTTTTACCTTTCCTTTTATAACAAGATTAGAGTGCAATTTGTTGTAGAAACAAGGGCGAGTTACCTAACGACGGCAGTCAGGGGCAACCGGCGGCGAGTAATAGTCTCTTTTCGTGACGGCTTGTATTAGGCAGGGCAGGACCGCGGCGCCGGGGCAAAACGCTCACAACCGATTTATTCCACTCGTGCTATTTTCACAAATCTCCGTACAAAAACGGCCGCACCACCTCTATTTGCGTTTCATTTTGTATTTTTTTGGCCAGCCGTTTGTAGTATCCGGGAAATGTAATTAGGAAGCGGCGGCGAGAGCAAAATTAACGAAGTTGTTTAATTTTTGGAGACAAATTTTACCTTACCCTTTCATGTTAGGCAAACAAAAACAGAACCGTATTGTCATTGATTAATGATTGTTAATTTTAGAAATAGAATTATCCAAAAACGAATGTTTTACGTAAATTAAGATGATTACTTTTTCCTTTCTATTTTAAGGTGTGCCTGTAAGATTTGACGAGTATAGAAGTTTAAGCTAGCCTTTTTTAAAATAAGTCTGGGTTGGAGAGGTTTAGCACCGGGCACTTCGTGGCACGTTTGCTCGCTTACATACAACTTTATAGCGGCGATAATTTCAATAGCATACCTGCATCGATCGTCGGCTGGAGCCCGAGTTGGAGCGTGAGAGGTTTGGCGCCCGGCGCTTCGTGGCACCCCGGCCTGCTAGTAGATTGTTGAGCAAAGATGGCGACCGCGCGCATATGAACGCATGGAACGATGATACCGTGAACACGCCGAGTTTGTTCAGCGTGCTCTTCGTGCCACGCGATACGTGCGTTAGCAGTGACTGTTGACAATAGTTTTGTATAGATTCTAGAAAGTATATATTGATAGAAAAAGTAGATAAGTTGTGTTTCAATCTGGTAGGGTATAGCATGTCAAAAATACGATTTCCAACTTTAGCCAGAGTTTATTTCTGTTAGAATGGTCACTCAAAAAATGACTTCTGTCATCATGTCATGCCTAAATCACCTTGAAAATGAGCCATTTATTCAAAACGTCGACAGAAAGTTAAATGCATACATTGCAGAAAACGTTCATTACAACTAATATCAATTCTAATTTGTTGATTGAAATAACTTTAATCAATTAAAAATCGTTACCGTCACGAATACTTAACATAAATATAAACGAAACAGATGTAAAAAGACTTAATTACTTATGTTAGAAATGTTCTGCGTACATGGCATAAAACTGAGAAGGAAACACTTTAATGTTTTGGTACTTTCTGAAAGAGGAAATTGGCATTATTAGGTACTATAATAGGAGTATTCGCTGGTCAGACCTAATTTGACACGAAAAGGTAAACATTTTTGCAGTAGGTATATCGGAAGCATTATTTTATTATTGTGACAGAAAACGTCATATGTGTCGTGACAAAGGTCGCCGTACAACAGTTTCCGCCAGCGCTTCGCGCCTCAGGAAATGTCGAATTCGACAGCAAACCCATTAAATTTTCCCCTCTGTCAACTTGAACAAATCACACGACAATTTGAGCTGTCAACGTGGACTAGACTGCGGCGTGAGATGAAAGATTGCTGGTTCATACAGTGGTCTCGTTATTTCGACTAGCTGGAATGCTATTACAGCTTTAGGGTTTTTAAGCGCTCTACTATAACGGCATCATGACGCGTTAGAGAGGCATACCTGCCTAAGCAATTTTTTTCGATTCGTAATGTCTATTGTTATTATTGCCATTGTATTAAAATAGACACTTTAAGATGATGCTTAGATTTCAATAATATTAAGGAATACGTTTTGATGAATTTTCATATTTCGTCAAAATGTATATTCGCTCAATCGCTCAAGAATATAGAAAATGTAACCAACAGCAAGACAGTGAATGAAAGATAATATAATAAAAACATCATTTAGTCTATTAACTTCATGAAACTGTGGTAAATTTGTGATGTAAAATAAGGTCTTCTCTTCCCTTGTGTTCTAAGTGTTCGCTAAATATGGCTAATAGAACTCCATGCATAAAAGGAGTTGGTACGTTGAACTGAAATTTAATGTAATTTAAACTTTATTTAATCAAGCGACGGGCTCGCGCCTTGTCATTGTCAGAAAATTCTAAATAAGATTACGTTTATGTTTTAATATGCTATGTACGCTCTTGTTAACGGATTTAGTTAGCTGTTTTATTGTTACTCGCTGGAAAACAAAACGCTGTGCTAGATCAAAGACAAGTTAATTCCGTGCTTTATATTTTTCTGCTGATAAAAAAGCAAGAAAACCAATTACTTATGTATGAGATACATGCAGTGCACTCTTCGCACTTATGTATGAGATACATGCAGTGCACTCTTCACACTTATCATTAACCTTAAAACTGCAAATTGTGATTAGTCGCAGATATCTATTACATAGTTTAAAACAAACCTTAGGGTTCGGCAATTCTCCGCTCTGCAAACTGGCCATGTAGCATCGCAGTCGGAACTGCTCGCAATGCAGACGTTCCAGGTTCTCTTCCCATTGCAACATCTGTACAGCCAACTGAGCTCGAGTCTCAGGGTCCGAAACGACGGACTGTTGCAAGTCAGCCATGTGTTTCAGCTTGTGATCCTACATTAAAAGTAAATGATTACTACAACTACTCAATTACAAAAATCTACTAGAAATTGAAACCGTAAAAACAGATTAAATATTAGCTAAAAGTGTGTCGCCGTTTTTCATGAATTGTGATAACTGTACTGTACTGTTCCAGAAATTCCTTTTTCTCAATATGAAAATATGTATAGATACGCCGAGGAAATAAAAAGTAAAACAAAAACGAAAAATATACCAACGACAGTTTACGGTCGAAATTTCTTCGAACCAAAATTTATCTCGAACAACGATTTCTGTCAAATTGGGATGAATTTTTCACACGGAATTCGTGTAAGGTATGCCGCATTTGACAATGCACGTGTTCAAAGGATAGATAAATCGGATTCATGTCACATGGAGCTTCGGAACTACCGTAAAAAACTTTATGTAAATCATTTTACATTTTCATTTGTACCATCATGTAATTTAACTAACAATCGCCGACCAAATACCAATTTCGTAGTCAGAATAACTGCCGAATCTTAATTGCCTACCAAATTTAAATTACGTAATAAACGTAAGTGTGACATATGACAAATTATAAAATGGAACGTCCAGCGCGTACGGATACGGCGGATACCAGCTCAGATTTAATTACTGGAGATTTATCTCTTCGCGTTCGTTGCCACGCAAGATACAAATCTACTATTCCGCTTTCAGATAAATCTTTTAGCCACAGATTTATTTGTTTGCGTGTTGTGTAATAATTTTCTGAACAAATTTTTGTACCTTCCCTTTGGAAAGAAGCGTAAGATAAAGCAGATAAGCTCTCGAAAAATATGCATTGAAAGGAAAATGTTTATGTATCGACCTTTGTTAGTATCGATGACAATTTCAAATTATAATGAGCGCTATGTAAATTTTTCATAATTGCCCTAAAATCCGTATAAAACAAAAAGAAACGGATATTGTGGAAATTACGGGCGCGCTTGGATTTATTTATCAATACAATGAGCGGAGCGATACGTATTCAGGTCGCGAGGGCCAGTGGCTTTTGCGAAATAGGTAGTTAGTAAAATCTTCAAACCGTAATGTATTTTGAATAGTACGCGAGGTCCTCGTGGACGCGGGGCCGAGAGTGACGCTCGCTATGAATATTAATGCATACACGCGCCACCTGCCTGGATAACTATCATGGCGATAAAATATATCGTAGCCCAACTATGTTAGCCCGAGCACGTTACATTATTTTGAACTTCCTCATCTAGACTAAAAGTGGCTATTTTAAAGGTTGACGAGAAATTTTGGTGATGCTAGCTTCGGAAAGCTGACCGCAAAATAATTGAGTAATTTTTAATGAACACTCGTGATTGAAATACAAATGATGTATTTTTGTCAGTATAATAATATGTATTTTTCTAACAATCCTTCCATTTGGCTTTGCTATAGCCGGGAAATAAAATCTGTTTAAAATTGTGGCAGAGATTTACTTATTTTGCATACGCTGGTACTAATAAAATGAACATAAAAATAATCCATAACGATACTCAATTTTAATCGCGATAAACTAGTTTCTGCTATATTGCAACCCCAATTCTAGATTCAAAGGTAATAAACGCGTCTAAATCGATTAGAGTTTGCTCCGTCTCTTTCTGCTACAAATTAGAACATATATATTCGCTGGTAAATATGTAGTGGTTGCAGACGACCACAAAGGCTTTGACGCGTGTTGCGGTCGCCCAGTGCGGGTCGGAAATTAGCGCGATTTCCAGCGGCTGGGACCGCCGACTCGCTCAAATGGGCATAAGTTTCTAGCTATGGCCGGTAGGCTAAGATGAAACTTGAAAATGGGATTTTTTTGTTACGTACAGTACAGGTACAGTCAAGGGCATAAATATATATAACGTTACCAAGACGTCAAAAATATCTATACAGCTTTACGTTACTTAACCATAAGGTGGATGTATAAGTACATATACTTGACGCTATGGCTGTATAAATATCCTTGACTGTACCTACCTACACGGAATATTTTTAATAGACAGGTGGGTACCTATTTCAAATTGCTCTCCATAATCAATATTGTAAACGTGGGGCATTATTAAGAAAAAATAACTAGCAAGTTTTATCACAAACGTGGAACGATTTATCGCTTAGCAAGGCTAGCTTGAAATTGCTATAGATACTTATTTCTTCATGAACATCTTAATTGTTTGTTTTTTTAAATTTTCTTGCACACAGCGATTCATTTCAACGAAGAGTTCGGATTATAAAGTACCTACTTCTGTCGTCAAACAGATTCACGTTGAACAGAGCGAAAGCAACATGTATATTTATCAACAAAAAATAGGGGAGGCTTTTCTCCTCGCTCCGCTGTATGCTTGACGGTTTACAGTGAACAATCAACAGAGGATTGAGTTCAAAATTAACTCTTACGTCGTTGTAATAAAATCGAACCTAAGCATACGAGAGGTCAGTTTACAAAGGTAGTAGGAGATCTGTTCTAGTCACACAATGCTTGTGTTAGCTCAGGCCAAGCGATGAGCAGTCGGGGTCGAATAGCGCATTAAGCATTTCATTTAACCCGGTTTATTTGTACTAGAGCAAACAACACAGCCACGTTAACTTGAGCTTTGGCCAATGTTAACTCTACGCCTTAAGATGCTCTAAAGGTGCTGTGGCGAATAGAGGAAAATCAACACGATCTGCGCCCCTGCGGATAATGCTGAGGATTAAAGTGAACGTTTAAATTTTGAATCTGTGCTTTCTTTCCTAAGATCCATTTGAGACTCTCATTTTCACTTATTATGATACTTTGCTTAGGCTCTGAACTAGCGTTGAGAGCAGAGATGAGCAAAAATGTAATCGACTAAAGATTAACGATTGAGATTAATCTATTAAATCGCGATTAACGATTAAAAATGACGATTGATTAATCATAGTCATACGACTTTCGAGTCACGTTTAAATTAATCGTCAATTAATTATTAGCGACTAAATTGTTAATCAATTAATTAATTGAATTAATTTTCTCTCTATTAATATTAAGAGTAAATATTTTTTATTGTAATAATTATCACACAGCATACATACTAGAATGATTTTCCAAGTGAACAACACATGAAAAGACATATTTAATTTTTGTTACGTTCGTGTTCCATTTTTTTTATCGAGATTTAATCGTCAAATTTAGTCGATTAAAATGACGATTGATCAATCGTTATTAGAATACTCCGTCGATTAATTTAATCGCGACTAAATTAATCGTGATTAATTTTGTGAGGATTGAATGTTCAATGGATTGATTAGTTTATTAAAAAAATGAAAGTGAAACTACACCTTTTCAGAGCATATAAGTATAACGTGTAAAATATGGATTATTTATTGTCGTACTCTACTAGAGTACATTTGTGTACTTACAGACTCGATGGCCTTCTCTAGGCGATAAATTTCTTCTTGTAGTAGATGAAGGGTGCCAGTCTTGCCACGGTGTCTAGCAAAGGCTGCGGCGCAGGCGCTATGTATACTGTTAACCCAGTTTTCCAACTCCACCTACGAAGACATTAACGTTAAGCAAATACTAAGTAATTTACAAAATATTGAGCAATATTTAATGTTTATAAATATTAGTCCTCTTTGGGTTACTTAATTATTAATTCATATAGCAGTCTCGATATTAAGCTCTTAGGTAAAAAATTAACGGTATCGGATAGAGAATACTTGCCTGACAAGGCGCTTGGAATAAGTATGCATCCCCAAACGCCGTGCTCAGGCAGAATATATAATCGCGTTTAGGATGCTCTGGAATAGGCTGCATTATAGCCCCATCGACTATGATCAGGTGCTTTGGTGCTGCCTCCACAGAACGGCCCTCCCTGGAGTCGCAGGGGTAAAACAGAAGAGTCGTGCCTTTCAGGCATACCCAATAACCTTTCCAGCCTCTTTTTCGAGCCAACTCTATCTGGTGTTTCTTCCGCAACAGCCACTTCTTCACACTCAGGAATCTAAAAAAATAATGTAAATGAACCAATATGCAGGAAGTAGTAACTGTCCTTTTAACTTCAATTACCTTGCATTGGTCAAAAGTTTAATTGAATTAAAATTATGTTTTTATAATATTAATTATAACTTATATTTATTTGAATTCACTGTTTATAACACGATTTTTTTGTTTCATTAAACACATAATTACAGTATTGATGTTACTCTACAGTCTCTGTGTCGCAAATTATAACACCAGTTGGTGGCATGGAATTGAGGTAAAACAAATTCTTTTCACATCTTAAAACACCAAAATACACGGCAAACATAACAGTAGTGTTTATTTTCTTATTGATTTCGTTCCTTCCGCATGGCAATACGAAATGTTTTTTGATTAGGGACCGAATTTTGTATATTGGTACACCTTGTCCCTGTTTGCCGAGAATATTCATGGCCCAAATAATAACGTTCACTGGGGAAGGATATTGCTTTTGTCCTTTCTTTTTGTATATTCCAAAGTCTATGCGTACTCGAAATACACTCATGGACGAACTACTATCTGTCCTAATGGCTTTCATGTCGTTCCCATTCTGATTATCTCGCCAATTTTGTACATTACTTGTTTTCTTTGAATTTTATATACAAAACACTTTGTTCACTCAATAATTTGAAATGATGACAAGTTAATGACTTTGACAACCGGCTCGGAGTTTTTTTTTAATAACTTTTATAGGATGTCCAGAGGCTGAAAATACGGAGTTCAAAATCATATATTTTTTTCTAGTTAAAAGTTATTCATCATCAACATCATAATACCTACTCAGAACCATTACATGAATACCTATCTAAATAAACAAATATGACACCTTTACACTTATATTATATATTTCGCACGTCGATCCCTGAATGTAATAAAACGGTTTTAACAACCTTGCAATATTTTTTAAACGACCTATCTAATTAAATCCAACGCCACAGGTTAGACGAGAACAAAAGTCGTCAGTAAGTACACCTTTAATATTTTTTCACGTTATTATTGTAAGACTTCTCGATGCATTCACACTACAAAAATCTAAGCTGATCCGTGCCGTCTGATAGACAGAAAGAGGACATGGTGAAACTACGTACATTGTTGATTAGGAAAACCAAAATTACATCTTTAATATCGCCAAATTTTATTTTTCTGTTACCGAGATTCTTATATTTACCGTGACCAAAGATGAGTTATGGGGCTTCCTTTGCGATAATTAACGACATAGTCAGGAGCGGTGCAGAGTAATAAACTCAATCAAACTAGATTTACCCCGGGCCCATGTAAGCGTATAAGTATTTTTGCCACTTATAACCATTAGGGAACGCATTAATCACAGCTATGAATAAAGGTAGGGGCGAATTCAGTGATTTATGGAGTGCTTAACTTACACTTTACGATAATGCTGACTCTTTAATTATCAACAGAGATAGATGATTTATCGAAATTCTATTTAGCCACTATACCTCCACTGAAAAGATTATTTTCAAAAGGGTTGAGCTTAAAAGGTTCCGCGAACTATCCATATAAAAGAGTCATTACTGCCAATTTCTTTTCAACAGCTGCCTCAAAACGTCACTAGTCATCATCACTAATTCATCATCACTAAATTACTTAAGTAGGTATACAAACAAAAATAAGTTCGATATCACGAGGTAAGCACCTTTTTTTTCTATTTTTTTTAATTATAACTGTTAAACTCGAGCTCTTTTCCTAATCCAAAGCCAGAAGTGAAAAATATTAATGTAATATAATTATTTTTTAGGTACAACTGCATAATAAATATGATTTAATTAAATAAAGGTCGACACAATTTTCAATGGTATTTTCATTTTACTTAAAAACGTTTTCGAAGTGATAGTTAAATTTGTAATAGGTATAGAAACAAAACAAAGTTTATGCTGGATTACCCGTGTAAAGAAAACAAATCTGCGTATGGATAAGATTATTTTATTAACAAAGAGTACTTACACGCGAACGAGTCGAGTGACGAGAACGTATTTACTTAACGCAAGCGCTGTTCGTACACTTTGTATTGTAAAAGGGAGTTGTTTAAAAATTCCCGTCGATGAGGCTCTCGTCTCCTTACGCCTTCAGTTTTTACAGCGTTTGAATGGGTCACGGCTAAGATTTCCCTCCGGTCATTTGGGATTCATGGGAGAGGATTGTAGCCGCAAGGAACATAAAGAACGCCTTAGGCTCCGACAAAAACTCGTCAGCATCGTGCGACACCGCCTTTCTTTACCGCTCCTTGTCACTTACATTTTATTTAAAATCTGCAGCGAGCCCGGCATTTATATTACACATTTTGTTTTTCATCATCCAAGCATAAAAGTGCGACGACGTGTACATCGAACGTATATTGGATTCTTCGTGGGAACTACGTCCTGCGTTTATTCCTTCGAGAATTAAAATAATTCTATTCGGAGCAGCAACTCTTCGCGCTTTTGAAAAAATAGGTCTTTGTATTTTAAAATGTTTGTTCAACTAGAACCAATCACGTTGAGTAATATTTTACTTTACTATTTCAAAATCTAACACACATGGCCAACACTTTTTACCTCTATCTCTATCAGTTTATATTAATTTCAATTGGAATCAAAAACGACATTTTTTGAGTTGAGAATATATCGTCATGCATTTTAGATTACGTAACTTGTACATTATCATAGCGATGTCTGCCAAACAGTCATGTTTTCTAAGCAAGTAAAACACAAGCCACCCTCCGTGAAGTTAAATTACACTTTCGGGTTTTCGCTCTTTGGTACTGAGATTTACTGTAAGTAGGTTCTATGGAAATGAGAAAACAAACAACATCGGCATCGCATCACGACATAAAACCACTGCTCGATTTCGTTACAAGCTCACTACGCGCAAAATATGGAATACCAGTATAATCGCACAAAATTGGATTATTTGTCGATGTTTATTTATATTCAAAGCTAACTTCTGAAAAATATACTCTGAAAACTAAATGTTGCTGCGGGGATACGGAAATACGGATAGCGTAAAATTTTCTTTTTCTGAGATGACACAATTTTTTTAGGGTCTTGTGGGTTGATTTAACTTCACTGAGACATGTCATGCATGACTGAGCTGTTTAAAAAGTGATGTACAAAATAATAGCAACTTTGCATTATGAGCTTAAAATGTATTCAGAATTTAACAATCAGAATTAATATTCACATCCAAAACTTATTCACGGCGATACATTGCTAAAATAACGTCGATATTTCGATTTCGTTTACATTGTAGCGGCCGTAGTGTAGTTACGAAGAGCCATTGTTATAGCCTAAATTGAATAAAGATATTTTTTATTTAGATATTGATATTTTAATTTGAGTTAAAATCGGGAAAGCTTAACATAACAATTAATGTCGTAATATCTAATATCTAGTTGAGTAGGGTTAAGTTATTAAAACTAAGAGTAGATATTTTTCCAACTTATATGATATTAAAGGTTCTATTTGAAAAAATCTAAATCTAAATAATCTCATCTGAGTGGTTGCTTCTATTGGAAATGTATCTAATTACTTTTCCACTCAAAGTCGTTAACTATCTACAATGTATATTAAACTCGTACAATTTTTAGATATGTTCAAAGAAAGAGCTATCCACATAATAATTTCCCGCAAATATTGATCATTTTAACCCCTTGTTACACTTCTTACTATGAAAATCGCAATAATTTTGTTTGAGTCGAAAAGTGTGTGACGTAATTTTTATGAAAGGCATCTGAGAGCAGCAGTAGGTGCAATATCCAAAGGGTGACTTACCCAGCTTTCCGGACAGCACCAGTGCAGTTGAAGGAAGCCGCCGCAGCGCCGGTCTGCTTGCCCTTATAAGGCGAGTTCATCGCGCTTTCCCCAGGATCCTCTTCGTCCGACACGGCAGTTGTCAGTGACATACGATCATCGTCCGATATCTGATCAAAACAAACAACAAACTACAGAACTTCGAAGAAAAAAAGCACTGCGTGAAAAAAACTTACTCTTCGGAACAAACTTTTCACAAAATGACAGCTCTGGACCATCCATTATAACTAGAAACTACTGACCCACATGGTGGCGTGTTGCGTTTTTTATCGGAAAGTTTACGGAATGAGAACGCGGCCGCTACACCGCAACGTTAATAAGCTGTGAAAGGGTTAATCTTATTTTGTATTCTTATCTTTAAGCTAATTGGGGTCTTTCGTAACTCTGTGCTACACGATCAAACTGCACACGGGTTTTTGTCCAAAGTTCATTCGATTCGTCAAATTATATACTCAGTTAGCCTCACTTTGCGCAAATATTTATTGAATTGTTTACAATGACCTATGGACGGCTCTTACGTCTATGTCCACTCATGCTCTGAGAGACTTCCGTTTGCGAGCGTATTTGATCGAGCGGAAAATGAAGAGCTGAGCGGATCTAACATAGATATATGTATTACGAATCATATTTATTTGCATTATTGTAATACTAGGATTTACCCGTGGCTTTTCTAACCCAACAGGCAGTGATCATTTATACTCGTAGAGTGGTTGAACATCTCATCAAGTGGCTGTTGGCTTAGCTGATAATATTGTAAAAATAACTTGCAAATGGAGAACAAAGGTGCAAAAAAAATGTAATGTAACCTAACCTAAACTAACCTAACCGATTCTCATTACATCTTTTATTAAATGGTTTTTAGTTTTTTCTTATATTGCAATACACCCTTCTTTAATAATATGGCCGAACGCGCGTTATAATTATCATCAAACGTTGACATCTAAACGATATTGTTATTTTTACTTAGTTATTTCATAAAACAACCATTTCCTGAAGTAGTCGATTCTGTATATCTGCCAAAGAAACCGTTTGTGAAAAGGTTCCATCCTGTTATGCGAATTAGTTTTTCGACTGTACTGTAAATACTTCAAGTATCGTAGCCATCTTTCTTTGATCCGATTTTTGCTGACTTAATTTCGAGAACGTTTAAAGACATTGTCAAATTGAAAATTTTAAAATCACATCAAATTTTATTGCAAATATAGATTTTTAGGATTAGAGTAAGTTAGTTTTAGTTCTATTTTTATTTATTTATGTTCATTATTATATATATCATTTGTTTGTTTATAAATAAAACTTTATTATTGAATTTTATTAGAGTTTTCCTTCAATGTTAAATAAGTATAGTAGGTACCTAAGCGGTTAAACGACAGGATCATATTTTATCCCGATGGATATATTAAAATTTATATTGAAAGGCTCGTGCCGAGTTCAGTAAGGAATGATTTTGAATTGGAACAGTTTATTAAAGATGTTATTACACTTTGAAAGCTTACCAACTCATTCTAGTGTAAGGCGAGTTGTGCCAGAGGGCGTCTGAATCTTAAAGGTCGTTTAACGACGGAAGCCCAAAACGTGTTATTCGAGCCGTAAATAAATTTATTTGTTGTACGTCACTGAATAGGAAGTGATTAAGTTATATTTCATTACAAAACGATGAGAACAAAAAGACAAGTAATTTACAGGTAGCTTTGACTGAAAAAAAATGGCAATATTGGACACAGAATTTCGTCGTGATATTTTACGTCATAAAAATTTGTGTTCTTAACTCAATATAACCATTTTTAACTAGCCTCGTTTAATTTGGGGTGAGTTTACGATTTCGTTTTTAATAAAGTATGAACATCCTTAATTTAATCAGACTAATTTAAACATAATAATGACCATCATTAACCGAACTAAAACCACAAATTTTGTATCACATTTAAAAATGGATACTCTGAATTATTATTTACCTAATGAATACTTACTATAATGGTTTAACTGTAGTCGCTGTATTTATTTCCTACTTGCAGTTCTATTGTACAGTTAAGTGAAGTAATTTACCGCTTGTCTATCATGTGTCCAAAACTTTGAAGCAAACGGGAAAAGTTTCAATGTGGAGCATTAACAACAGGGTAGTTAAGCTGCCTTTTAATCAAGAGCCTACTTAGGATAAAATCTCGGTCAATGCAATTAAAATACCAAACAGCTTTTATTTTACTGTTGTACGGTCGATGTCAAAGATATTAACCGTCGTCACTTCGTGCTCGACTTTTGTAAGATATTGTCAGAACGTGTACTGAGACAAGGTATAATAAATATATTACGGGACACTTTACGGGAGACGACCGGATGGCCAAGTGGTTAGAGAACCTGACTACGAAGCTTGAGGGCCCGGGTTCGATTTCGATATTTGTATGAATAATACACATGTTTTTTCTCGGGGCTTGGATGTTTAATATGTATTTAAGTATTTATGTAGTTTTTATTTAATTTTGTTTCCTATCATATTATTGTATCTTGTGTTGTGAATAAATAAAATTGCAATGTATGTTGAAAAAGTATATATATATATATAAGTATGTTTATCCGTTGCCTAGTATTCACTATTTAGCTTTGCTTAGTTTGGGACTAGGTCAATTGGTGTCAAGTGTTCCATGATTATTTATTTCTTTTTATTTTACTTGAAACCAATTGACATAGTGCCAAAGTAAGCAAGCGTAAAGTATTCTTAGGCAACAGATGAACGTACTTAACAAGATAGGTGCATACTTAAATACATTTAATAAAACGCACAAGACTCGAGAAAATACGAATGTTTGTTACATTCGCATTTTGTAAACAAATATCTGCCTAGAGCATGGATCGAACCCGGGACTTCATGTTTCGTAGTCAGTTCCTCTAACCACTGGGCTATCCGGTAGTCTAAAGGTAGGTACTTAAAATGCGATATCCTTAACTCGACTGTAATTTTTCAGGATAAATGTATCATGATAATCAGGGATAACGTTAGCTTTCAATATTTAGACAGATTTTTTAATCAACCTAACACTGAATACACTAAGAAGTTTAAATTATAATCTACTTGAAGGATATATTATTATCGTAGTAAGCCAATCTTAAAGGTATGAAGCAATATATACTACAGTCAAGTGCAAAAATAAGTATCTATTCGAACATTTTTAACCACTCAAAAATATGTTACTACGTCCTTATTGCGTCGGAACAAGAGTCTATTTTAGGAGCATTGAATAAGTTCATATTTTTACACATGACTGTATCTATACCTGGGATACTCCAACAGTCTTTTATAAGTTAGATAAATGCGTATTTTTTAAACCTTTAGTATTTCAAATGACATTTTAACTTAATTTGTGACAAAATACCTGTTTTAATCACAGTCTTACTCGTATTGATTCTACTCTCGATTCTGAATAAACTACTTTCAGGTTTTTAGCGCTTGAATTAGCATCTTGTTATATAAGGTGGCCCATTTAGATCGGTCAGTATGGGAAAGTCTGAAACCTATAAGACATACGAAGATATGTTCTTAGGAACCATGTATCATATGATTTTAGTAACAAGAAAAACTGCGTTCATACATTAAAAAAAAACACTTGTACTCAATTAGGGAATCGAACCAGGTCGTTTTGAAAAATAAAACGTAAATTATTTCTATTTAGATATCGGTAGTGTAGGTCATAACATAACATAAGCAATAAATGTTACTATGAAACACGCCGCGGTATCTAGAATGAATGAAATGCATTGTATTTCATATTCTTTAATAAATAATGTAAGTTTTATTTTTCAAAACGCCAGAGTTCGATTCCCGAGCTGAGTACAGTTTTTTTTTATTACAATACAATATTAACTCTAATAATAATTTTTAATTAATCATTTTTAATGCATGATGCAGTTTTTCTTGTTATTAAAAACGATGACATGGTTTCTAGGAACAGATCCTCGTATATCTTATAGTTTCAGACTTTCCCATATTGACCGATCTAAATGAGCCACCATGTACTCGTATACAGGTTGCTATCAAATAAATCCACTGACCCATTAATGCCATACGTAAGTCATACAAAGGGTGCGGGTAGAGAGGCCACAAACTGACCTAAAACCAAGCGCGCCCTTGTCGAACTTAGATGACAAAGATTGTCAGAAAACTGGGACATGGGTTCTTGGGTTTGGCCATATATTTCGTAATTCGAATTTTGGTATTGTTTCACTTGCGCTTTTGAACGCAACACAATGTACGCGGGAACAAGGAGGTTCTTTGAGGCGCATGCGGGCGGCGGTAACTCTCGCCTTGATGGCCCTTGACGCTCACAAGAAAAAAACTACACCAACGCGAGTTTCTTCATATAAAATTTATATTTTGCAGGCATTGCAGTATACGGCTTTATAACTTTTTTTTAATTAATTTGAGAAACAGAACCTCCAGTTACCCCATTGGGTAAATGAATTACTATCCGGTGGTTTATTTCGGTCTGCAGTCCAAATTTTGCCTATTTGTCTTTATTACTTTAAGCAATAAAGGGACATTGCGTGTTGCTGATTGTAACAAAAACAACTTTTCAACTGTAATTATTTTTGTTGAAAATGAACTGCGCATACCTATGCAATTTGCAGACACTGTTACGTCATCATTAAACTCTCAAAGCTTAACTCTGCAGTTTTTCAGTTTCTAAAACAAAGGGTCGATCGTATTGATAGACAGATGAATAGATACACGTATTTAATATACAAGATTATACGTAATTAAATATCTACAATATCTTTTATGTGAACGAGTATTATACGAGTGGAATTATGATTTTTAGACATCTATTTTGCTAAGCGTTAAGTATTTGGTAAAACAGGATCCGTATTTTATATAATTTTCCCTCTAAAAGCACCATCACACAAAGTCCACCACTGAATTTATGGCAGACGGACAGCGAATGTTCTCTCTAAGTAGGGATTTTATGAAATTCATTGGATTTCTTGTAGAGGGTTGAAGCGGTAAATCCTGTAGCAAGCCTGCGGGTTCAAACTTATTACGAAACGATATAAATGATGCTACCTCTCCAGATTTTCTTTGAAACAGGTGCGGTTTCTCTATTTTAGCGTTTAAGTAAAGGTTTTTAATAGGCGGGATAACGTAATCCATGCTCCGGGCGGCAAATTCACACTTGGCAGACGAATACACAACTCATTATTAACGCAACTTTCACCACTAAGACGTCTAGTACTTTAAGACCATAAACGAAGTTAAATCAAATGGGGCCCTCAATAACTTAAACGCCATTGAAATCGAACGCAAATAAAATTTCTAGAAAGACTATAATATTTATCTCAGGTTAACTGCGAAGTAATTTTAGGGCTACCAGGTATAGTTTCCATGTTTGCAGTTTTCCATGTTTTCTATGGGCGTGTCTTCTATGATACATGAAAAACAGGGTCGGTATTTCCATGTCAGTATTATTCAGCCCGGTAAAGAGTGTCACCTGTCAAAACGATCGAGTCAAAGACACATATTCTATTTCAATGCTTTTTATTCTGGACTATGGAACAACCCGTAACCAACCGGATTGTCGTAATTTGGCGGTAACGAAAACTCTTTCATTTTTTTTAATTAACTAATGCTACTTGAAAATCTGATATTTTTATTTTATTTAGAAAGGTTATACCTATTAATATAAAAAAGTTTCAAGCGTTTCTAAATTTTTCATCCATTCCCCATTGTTACGATAAACGAGTTTGCGTTGGAAGGTGTTGTAAAATTCGGAATCTATCAACCGTTTTGCCTATGCTAAAGTTTGAAGCTGTTCGTTAGGTACTGCATTCAAACTTTCCACTGCATTTAATATTTAGTCCTTTTTAGCACCTCAAAGCCAGTTACAGCAGTTTAGTACCTACGGGATGTATAAAATAGCACCTCTCCGGTTTAACTAGGAAGTCGTAGTTTGAAACAAAGTTTTACTATAGCGGACCATTTTAATGCTCCTACCAGCTTTGAAGCGATCCATACATACAGGGAAAATTAAGTACGAGAAAACCAGAAAGAGCAGGTTTGTACTGAATAACGAACTAATGGAATATTTACGATATAAGTACCTATTTTTTTTTTAATTTACACATCAAGCTAATAAGACTGGCGAGCAGCACCGTGTGTAATTTTACTCGAACCATTTGGAGCCAAACCCCCTCATAACTCAAAAACTATTTCACATGTCAAATTTGGCTCATTTATTGAAACTTGCGAGATACATATTGTGTGCTCTAAATTTCATAAACACACCTCAAACGGTTATTTAGATATTAACATCCAAAAATCGTAATTTTTATCACTTACTCACCTATAGATCCAAATTCTAATCCAGTTTCAGATAACCTAGAAATAGCTTAAATTGGGCATCCAGATAGGTAGTTGGGTGAATATAAAGGAATAAATCAGAAACTAGTAATTTTTCATTATTTTATAATAATTTTTAAATTAAATTATTTCTGAACAAAAAGTAATGATATCCCATCAAAACATAAATGTGAAATGAGAGCCAAGTTCAGTATTATGCTATATGCCTTGATTGGTTGACTTTAACGACAAAAGAAGTGAGATCAAAATGAGTGCCAAATTCAAGTCCTGAAATTTATTTATAACAATGTAAAATATAAAAAAAAATAATAACATTTTTTCTTATAACTTAAATAAATAAATATTAACTTATTATAATATATTGAAGCCTAAGGTCGGACTTGGCTAGTTTTCATATACTAATTATATTATAGCCTTCGCAAGTTCTGAAGCTGTAAGTTCTTATTTTATTCTTCCGAAAATTTGGCTTGCTGGTAGAAACTAGCCATCGAACATAGGGCTCCTCCATGACTGTTTTAGGTACTTAATAATTATTAGTATATGAGAACTAGCCAAGTCAGACTAGTCAAGTTATAAGATGAAATTATATTTTAAGTTGTTATAAAATATGTTATATTGTTATAAATAAATTTCAGGACTGGCCATTGAACTTGGCACCCATTTTGATCTCACTTATTTTGTCGTTAAAGTCAACCAATCAAAGCATATATCATAATATTGAACTTGGCTCTCATTTCACAATTATGTTTTGATGGGATAGGTACTACGCTTTCTAAATTTTTTTTACTTTGATCTACGGTCCCTACCACACATTGCAATTATATAGCTTTTTACGGTTAATACTCAATCAAGGACCGTTCTTTTTTACGTTAGGTACCATTCCATTTGATTCAATTAGGTATACATAAGAGAGTTCCGTCAAACCAAACGGAAGGCACAAAAAGCTAGCTAAATATTTTTCACACAAATAGAGGGTTATTTTTCAAGGAAAAGAAAAGGCCTCATTAGCAGGAAAGGAAATTGCGCTTTCCCGAGGAGGAAACTAAAATAAGGTCAAAATGTTAGCTATATATTCTAGAGCTTTTTATCTCTTAGGCATTTATTATGCGTGTCACAAATTATTTATGAACTCAATCTGAAGTAATTTTTGATACAACCTAGATTCAACTGTAAGTTCCCGCAATGCAAGTAGCTAGTTTGCTCGACACTGTTCCTAACATTCACCACTTACTAGGAGTAGAATTTTATATACCTATAAAAATTTAGCAGTTTAATACATATTGATACTTTTAGAGTTGTCACTAAACATCAAACCATATCTATTTTAAATGGAAATCAATCAAACTCTTGGTGTTTATTTCAATGTCCTGTACAAAGTTTATTGAGTAACTGAAATATCGCCCACATGTTATCATTCTCTTTGTAAACGATTGTTATGCTTTGTCCTCTGATTTTGGTCTTTGCCAGATACAAACAAAAACTTTTTTTTTTATAACAGGCTTGTAACTTTTTCATGAATAAGAAAGAATCATGTAACTTTTCAAAAGTATTGTAAACCTTTGCCTCTCACCTTTCTTAAAAACGACTCGTTGCAAGTTTGGGCAGTACCCTTCCAATGGTAATGCCGAAATCTGACGTTTCCAAGTAGTCTTGTACCATGCAGTATCGACACTTCGTAGACGATGCGGCGTATGTTGAGCACGTCGGTGCGTTTCTTGTACTTGTTGAGCTTACGCCGCCGCACCATCCGCTCGTCCGGCTCCGAGTACTCGCCCGTGCTCGTCAAACCGTCCTCGGCGGCCCAGGCACTCAGCACACTCTCAATAAAACTGAACAATTGTTGAACGTTAGGCTCTAATTTACTAGGTATATAGAGATAAGGCGAAACGGTTTTCTTCGGAACAATACACTTCTCTTCGGGTTCATCTTCGGGCGGAGGAGCGACGTCGTGATAGGGGCAATTATGAACCTTATGATGGTGGTGGTGATGATGATGCTTGGATTTGCGTTTCGGCTCTTTTTTCGCCACAGTGCCACCGCCGTCGCCCTTGTCCGCGGTTTCGCCTCCGCTCGAATGCGAGTCTCCGCTGCGTTCCCTGCGCGGCTTCGGCTTGCCATTGGAAGTGAGAGCGGCGAGCGCGCCCGCGGCCAGGCAGCAGTGGTGCGCCACGCAGCAGAAGCGTGCGTCGCCTTTGCGGAGGCCCGTGTGAGCCTTATGGCAGAAGGAGACATCGGGGATCCTCGCTCCAAGCGCCGCAAGGTGCGCACGATCGGCGCAGACTTGCATGAGGAGGTTTTCGCCGAAGTGCACGGTTTTGTGGCGGCGGCGCCGGAGGTGCATGACGGTGTCGCTGCCGGCCAGCGAGGGCGGCGCGGAGACGGAGGCCGGCTTGGCGCGGGGCTCAGGCACGCGCGCGCACCGAGGCGGCGGCGCGCGATGCGTCTCCACCATCATTGGCGAGGAGCGGCGGCGGAGGCCAGGCGTCACCTCATGTCGCGCCGGCGACCGCCGACCGCTGCCTTGCCGCTCCGCTCCCTCTCCCGCTCCCGCGACGCCTTCGCCTCCGTTATCGTTTCACTTTCAACATTTTACTGTTTTGAAAATCCATTTAGCATTTTAAACACTTAAGATAGGGAACACTTTCACGGTGTTATTTATTCAATGACGGTTCATCTATTAGTGTCGTTAAGCACATATTAGTTTAAATGATCATAGGTACATAGCTAAATATAACGCTCACAGTATGATCTTATTAGTGAACAGTTTACAATTAACCATGCCATCTAATTTAGTTCATATTATGGACAATCCACCAAATTAATACGTCAAGGTAATTAGTAATTATTTCCCCTTTTAATAAACTACTTGCTTTAACTCGCGGCTTCGCTCTCGTAAACCGTAAATTACAGATCTTTCGTCGAATTATAAAATTTCCGTAGGAATTCCCAAAAACTTCATCGCATTAACTAAGCAATTTGCGTTGCATGACGAACACCCGTTCCAAATTGTATGTTTCTAGACATATTTAAGTGATCTCGTTGGAATATCGTAAATAAATAGCTTATGTGTTTTCACATACACACAGACACATTGACACACTCACATACACGCACGTACCCATACACATACAAACTTTTGTATCTGTAAGTAATAAGTTTATTATAGGTATACTTAAATGGGTTAACATGCCGGCTACCTTGGTTGCAACCCCCAAATAAAACTCTCGACCTTTTGTTCTTGTCATGGAGCCCAAGGTCGGTAAATGAGTCATTGCCCGTACTGATACTGCTGCAGGAGGACCTATGCACGGCAGGCACATGCTGCGGGAGGGGGACGGCGGCGGGGCCAAGAGCGCAGTCAGCGTTACCGGCAATCTTTGTAATAATATTAGTTTTTAAGTATACAATTTTACTCGCAAATGTGATGAAAAACATTGTATGCCGCATGGGCGGTACTAGAATTACAAACATGGACTCATTAAAGCCCTCCTTCCTCTCTTCGACTTCGGGCTTCTAAAAGACTCTCGTTCGTAATTCCTAATTTACCACCCTTAAGACACAATGTACTATTACCGATGTGGGTCATCATCCCAGCCTATATAAGTCCCACTGCAGGGCACAGGCCTCCTCTCGGAATGAGAGGGCTTGGGCAGTAGTTCCCACGCGGGCCCCATGTTTTATGGGTCTTGTGCTGTGTCGGAATATTTTACGAGCTGTGTATTTATGAAACATGGTGTCCAATTTTTATTTAAGCAGTTGACGAGTATGATGATTAAGTGTTGAAAACCATTTATACATGCTGTTTTAAAACTCCGCTTCTCTAGTGGAGCAGCAAGGTAAATTAGAGTTGTTTATTAAACTGGATCTCCGCAAAGTAACGTCTGAATCATTTATAATTCATTTATTTACAATTTTCCTATGTCTTTGTCAGGGTATCAAACTATCTCCATACTAAATTTAACCATGATCGGTTGAGTGCTTTAAGCGTGTACAGATACCAGCACCAATATCTGACACAACAAGCGTGCATAAATATCTGATACGGCTCTATTTCTAGGGCCGGAAGGACGCGTCAGATATTTTTGCACGCTCCGCTGTGGCAGATATTAATGCTGATGACTCTTCCTAAGCGTAACAAACAACAAATATGCAAACATACTCACATTCACATCTGTAACAAGACAGTGTCTGTACATAGAAAATATTTGAGAAAAACTGTTACTAGGGGTATTTACTAGCGCAATAGAACCCAAAACAATGGTTTTTGTAATTATTGTCTGTTTGTCTGTGCGTTTGCTCACGCTAATCTCAGAAACGGCTTAACCTAGAAGAATGTGGATTTCACTAATGTGCTGTCGTTTCCTTGGATTAAAATGTAGTGTTATTTTTTATTCGAATCAGTTCACACATAAAAAAGATACAGAATTTCGAAGAACAGTTTTATTTAGAAGAAAGAAGTGCTGTTAGTTTGGCTGAAACTTTGGTTAACTGTATAATGTTTTGGTTACTATATTTATAGTATGTCCATACTATTTGATCTGTATATACCATTTGGTCCTGTCCATCTGTCCGTTTGTCACAGGTATTTTATTCGGAAACTATGAATGCAGTTAATCAAATTGTGATGGCAAAATAACAGCTGGCTGAGATAAATCTAAGTCCATGCAGACGAAGTCGTAGGCACAGCTAGTTTATAATGTAAGTAAGTATTGTGTACGTTCAACTAAACTCGGCTAGGTAAACTTATTATCGTAGTCCACATAACAAACAACGAATGTGTCATAACATAAATATGTGTTATTTCGGTAAAACCTTCCAAATAAAAAATGAAATACGTGCAAGCTAAAGAAAAATGTACATTTAAAAACGAGGAGTCGAAGTAATCGGCCTGCAACTGAAGTGGGTTGTTCTCTGCAATAGACGGTAACAAGGCAGAGGCAGCGCGCAGGTTTAAAAAATCACAACGAAACCCGTCGTATCTATAATTGAGTGAAATGCTCCGTACTTGAAAGATGTCGCAATTAGAACTGCAGTCACAACCTGGTAACTAGAATTAAATAATGGATCGCTCTGTAAACACAGCAGCTTGCAGTTCAAAGAGAAGTCTTACTTTGAATCTTAGCCGAGTTAAGATGAAAATAAATAGTCTGTAAGTTGGATTCATGGTGGGAGAATGAAGTATCTTTTGTAGTTTCGTCGCGTTTTAATTACGCTAATAGCTGACGCGAACTTTCGTGTGTTAAAAAGTAGGACGCAACGCACCGAGGCAGGGCGGTATCACGTTTTGGTCCATCATGCCCGTGTGACGTTAGTGGTTGGGTAGCTCAAGCCGTAATGAAAATTGCCCGGGACTAATACGTAATAGGTATCATTTGCTTACTGGTGGTAAACTATTGATTATCTACCTACACAAATGTATTAGGAAACTGCCTGAATCCTACTTATAATATTATAAATGTGAAAGTTTGTGAGTGAGTGAGTGAGTTTGTGAGTGAGTATGTTTGTTACTTCTTCACGCTGAAACGGCTTGACGGATTTGGACAAAAGTTGGCAAAAAGTTAATTTATAACCTGGATTAAAACATAGGATACTTTTTATCTCGATATTCCCACGGGATAGGGATAAAATCTCTAAATAACAACCGCTAGGCTTAGAGTCATGAAATTTGGTATGTAGGTAGCTGAATATCTGGAATATCATATAGGCTACTTTTTATCCCGATGTTCCAACGAGATAGAGATAAAATCTCGAACTAATAACCGCTGGTTTTAGAGCCATGCAATTTGGTATGTAGATAGCTGGACATCTGGAATAACACATAGGCTACTGTTTATCCCGATATTCCCACGGGATAGGGATAAAAACTCGAAATAACAACCGCTGGGTTTAGAGTCATAAAATTTGGTATGGGTGTTTTAATTTAACGTCAATGAAAACCACGACGTAATTTTAGGAAATTCCCACGAGAATTTAATAAATTCCCAGAATTTCAATTCAACTACTGTATCTAATTATTTATGCGTGCGAAACCGCGGGTAAACGCTAGTGCGTAATAATATGAAATAATTTGCCAATTTAATAAGTCCATCATGATAACGACAAGTCCTAATTCGGTACAACCCACAACTCTATGTACTGTACTCGTGGCTGGATGAAACCATAGGCTGCAATGACTTTATGTATATTTGAATGCCTTTTTGAAATTAATGCGTAACCCATTCTAAATTAAATCTATTTTCGATGAATAACCAAGTGTAATGAAATTATACAGAGCTAGGTAATTTAAAATGTGTACAACTCACTAATACGGCTACTTAAGTTTAATCCGAATATAATTTAACTTCAGTTTCTTAAGCTATTTCAAATATATCAATCTATATGACAGAGACGAGAAATTTTTTAAGTTGTCGGGATTCTCGAAATTAGTCCAATTACGGAGGCTCTCAGATTTTAAATAACTAATAAAGGTGGCACAAATTTTGAAGCTTTTTAATTAGGCATATCTGCAAGTAAACAATGAGACGGTTCTGTGGCGGACGATGTTAATTTGTACTGCCTTTTATAGACAATAAGCAATTGTCTTCGCAAATTACTCTTAACTGAACTTTGAACGTCGTTAACATAAAAGTGGAAAACGTAGATAGTAAAACCTTAAATAAAATAAAAAGATCACGGCTAAGAGATTCTTTTAGTACATAAATTTTTCTTGCCTCGCCTGCGTTCTCTCTTTAAGCTAATGCACATTTCGTATGTCGGGAAAATTAATGGGGCTCTTTAATTTTTGTGTCAGGGAAAATCTTTCTGCTGCATTATTGAGATTTGTCATGGGCAGCGTAATGTGGTAGAAAGAGAATAGGGCCTGTGCGAATTGATGTTGTAGAAAAACAATACTGTCATTTATTGATGCACTATAATAGCTACCCAAATCAATATATTCACTGGATGTATCAAACATGTAGAGCAAAATTATCAAATGATTTGACTTTTAAATTCAAATCTAAAATTGGAATGCTCAATACCGCGATACCAAACTTGGACTTCAAACATACCCCGTAGAAATGTAGAGAAACACAAATGGCCAAACTAAATAAGTAACACACTTCAAACGATAGAAAGGCAATCCCCAAAGTAGTGATAGATGGGATCGGTGTAGTGAAGCAAAGCAGACCGGCACCGGTATCTATAGGCAAATGCAATTTGGGACCCTGTACAAAGTGATTACTTATCGCATGTCCCGGGATACGGCAGCTGGGCACGAAATAAGGTTAACTATTATTTATTCCATTTGACACACGCTAACAAGATCAACAGTAAACATATGCGTTCATCAATTTTGTCTTTTGGTGTTTAATTGGTTAGATAGTGTGTAATATTTTCAATCTACAGATTGGGGTGTGAAAAAGATTTCAAAATTTTGTTAAGTGTTATAAAGCATGTTACTTTATAAATTTCGATAAATAGGAATCGTGTCAGAAAATCAAGGCGTAAGTGGTTGCCTGATTGCATTGCATTGCATTCAGTGGCGATTGTAAAAATAGCCAACAATTTGTGAAACAGATGGCACATTTAATTAATCGACATCGCATGTTGGTACATCCCTTACAATGGATTCACTAAGCAATTACGGATTCGGAATAAGTCACCGCTACGGGTGGACGTATTCATCCAGGCGTCCTGCATTGCGCCAAATTCCAATTGGTTTGTTGTTCTATTTGTTCTTTTTAATTGGATCAACAACGTTTCCTATACCCTGCCATTGTTTAAATTGCTCATTCGATTTCAACGCTGAATACATCCCGATATTTATACGGATTAACACCCAATATATCTGCCACTGTTACCGTCCACAACATTGCTTAAGTATTAATTTGGTGGATTGTCTGCATGTTAAAGTTTATCACTAGGTCGTGAAGAGGACGTGATTTCTTGTCTAATATTAGAAGCTGATTGTTTGACAGCGGGCTGTAAAGTCATACCAAAGGCACATCAACTGAATTTTGATAACGCAACGCTAAACCTGTTCTGACGTGGTTTCGCGGCGAGGATAAGCGCACACATCACTGTAACCCGGCAGGCAGCGGCGGCCTGCTTCGAATATGCATCAATCGGCGTGGGCCGGCCATCGCCACAGTCGGAGGCGACTCGCGAGTCTGTTTAAGTTTATAAATAATAAGTTTTTTCAGTTACATAACCAAGCACTGTGTACACAATGGGACGCCCCAACGCCCTGGCGGCCCTCGCTACGACTGGTTCCAGCACGCGTCGACGGAGGGTGGTTGCGATCGTCAAACTTCGTTACGATTCGGAGCAGAACGATCGTATGTCCTCGGGCGCGCTCGGAGCACGCGCGCCTGCGGGCATCAACGCCCGCCCCGCGTCCCCGCCTACCACTGAACCAACCAGCCTTTAATTTATTTCCGACTAGCTTTCCGCCTTGCGGTGCCGTCCATGAGCTTCTACAGCGATGTACTATGTTAGTCTATGCTATAAATTACAAAAATAAACGTCTGTCTAAACACGGTGAGTATAATATCTTAATCGATTTTAAGAACGCAAAAAGCAGCATATAATAGGTTTTAATCAAAGATACAAAGCTATAACATTGAGGAAAGACTTAAATTAATTTTTAAATGAGATCTTGTTTCTAAATTACAACGGTACCGCGGGCATATCTTCAATTATAAATTACCAATTTGTTTGCCGGAACGTTGAAACTTTATCAATATCATAAATCTGGGGAAACTTTGCAAATGTACGTGTTAGAGCAAGAAAATAAAGTAGTTAACTATGGTGGAGTTTTCTCGGTGCCGGCTTAATCTAATTACAGTACGATGTCGCGGTGTTATCGCGCGACTGTCACGCTCGGCGAGTCTAGCGGGATATATTCTTACCGTGCCGTCTGCTTGCCAACCAGCGTGCCACGCTTCGAGTAGCAAAAAGTCATGATATGAAATAAAATATGTGACTTGTACGTGTAGGCGCGGGCCCGGGGTGAATGCACCCTGGGCGGTTATTTACTCCCTGAGATTAGTAGGACACGCCATGGGTTATTGATTGATGTCATTTTTCCGTTTTTCTCGGAATATTTCGATAATATTTTAGTACCGGCAGTGGTAGTCGTCCATCATTTTTAATCGTTGTTGGGAGATAATGTTATGAAAATAAATGTGGAAGCGTTCACCTATCTGCTTACATTATTTTCAGTTGTATTTTTGGATGAAACATGAAGAAAAAATATTTGATCTTTCATTCTCTATTTAGCCGTTACGCTGCCCAAACTTTGCAAGCTTTCCTTCAAACCGTAGTTTTTAAATTTAACGTAAGCTCAGTGCTGCTGCTGAAGCCTCCCTGCACCCCTGCGCTGATCTGAAGGCTAAGTACGACACCAGAGGTAAGAGTTAACAGTGATTCCGGAGGAGCTGAAGACTTCGAGCCAACGGTGCCCGTTACCGACGCCCTAAGATCTTGCCCTGCAGCAGACGAGGAGTTCTCAGGTGAGAGCTTCCTACAGCAGCTATTCTTTCGCGTGCTTTTTCTTTTTTTTTATTAATTTGTCGCGGGACGCCATATTTTGCTTCCGGCACGTTCCTTCACCATCCCGACTTTCCTCTTGTTGCTCTTTCGAAATTCCTATACAGTCCACTTCCCCTTTCTCGCACATTTTTTGGACTTCGTGGACCTGAACTTATAAAAAAAGTCAGCAAAGAAGAAAAGTTAAGGAATTAAGAATGGCGTGATCTATTTCATTAATTAATAAGTCAGTTAGATAGATAGATAAAACGTTTATTTGTTACTGCAAACACACACAATCAAAATTACATAAATAAGAAAAAAAAGAACAGTCCTAACTTAAATGTAAACAATTTTCAATTGTTTGTGTGCGCTGCAGTAATGCAAAAGGGTCATGGCTCAGTGGTCAACATTGCTCATAGGAGCAAAACACTGATATTCTGCCACAACCCAGAGGGCCAAGAACAAATATTATCACTTTATTAAAAAAAACAAATATAAATGTACAATACAAAACGAAACAAACAGTGCCAAGCAAAATGAATACATTTTCAATTTAACAATTTTAACAATTTTGTACCTGCCTACCACCAACGAAAATGTATTTTTATTTCAATGATTCAGAACATGCAAATGAAAAGCGAGAAAGAAAAAATAAAAGCATCACAACAAACATGCAGCCACCCTTCAGTTCCTTAACCCTACCCTATATTTTAAAATTACAATTAAAATCAAGTACCGAGCAACCGCTTTGCTTCTGCAAAAGAATTAACTTAAAGTGTTTTATAAAAGTATTTTTGGATGTTAAACGTCTGATCGGTGGAGGTATATTGTTCCAGCACTTGGTTGCAAGGTAACGAAAGCTACCGGTAAAGGCTACAGTTCTGTGGGGGTGGCATTCTAACAGACAATGTCGGGTGGATCTAGTTCCGTATCTAGTATGAAAAGAAGAAATACCTGTCTTAGCAAAAAGATAATTAGGCCGATTGAAATTCATGACTTCAAATAAAAGACTTGCAAGATGAATGAGAATTGCAGTTGATGTTTTGTTGGAAACTTCGCCAAAAGAAAACAGATAATTAGCGAAAAAATAGTATGAAGAACGTGGAGTGGGGAAATCATTAATGTCAGTAGAATTAATTGATTCGACATACGGGTGGATTAATTTGTTAATTACATCCGCGACGCAACGCGTGTATCAAGGCTTCAATATGAGCTCAATATCAATTAAGTAATTCTCGCTTGTAAACGCCAAATGGAAGATAATTGCAGTTTTTAGGGATTCATCCAAGTGAAAGTGAAAACCTCATCAAAGCGCTAATTTGTGAGCTCTTTGTCCACTTAGCAGTCGTTCAATGGTGATTAAAATTTTGTGATTATGTTTTTTACTGAAAAAGATTTAACGATTTCTTTTTGACACTTGTTCAGATATTTTTTGTGCAGGTATTATATAACTATGTAAAGCAAATATACTTACACAAGTAAACGCTTTAAGTTTCAAACGCAAACCAAAAACATAGAGCAAGATAGTAGTGTATTTTAATTTAACTTTCTGGCAAATGGCTTTAACAAACACTTCATTATAATACCGTTAGGATACTAAAACCAATGTCTTTAAATTTTTGTTTCTCATCATAAATAAAACAGAATGTTTAATGAAAGAAATAAACTAAACAGCAATAAAAAGCTTCCTTAATCATGTTTATCTTCAAACATCTGCCGAGCAACGACAATAATCTCGTCGAGGTCGAGGTGTTGTTAATAAGAGATCTGCGGTTTTAACTTTACGTGCATTAAATTCTGCGGTGCGGCGTAAAACGTAAGCGAGAAAAGATGATGTTGTAGGATTGTCGGATCCCGTAAAAGTGAGTGTTTGCCTTGATTTACTCGGGTTAAAGTTAACGTATTATGCGCCCTGTGCTTGTTAGCTCTTTGATATAAGATTTTAAGGCGTTATTATTACTTTGCGGTATTTTTGTCGTATGAAACGGTACTTGCTTGTTGTTTTAAGTCCAATTAAATAGGAATGAGTCTCAAACACTTGAAGACTTAAAATTTTAAATGATTGATAAAACTTTTTGCACAAAGTTTAATCGTATTCTATTCTCCTTACCTTAGCACAGTCTGCTATAAAAGTTGCGGTTGTATTAAAATCATCAAACAAAATTAATTATAAGTCGAAGTAGATTTACTTAGTCTTAGACAAATTAAGCATAAAATTTCGGATGATATATTTTAAACACATAATTATCTCACTTGTGTTGCACTTACTTGTAAAACGTTTTAAACTTTCGCGATTTTCACTCATAGTCAAAATACCACAAGCAGCCACAACACCATGGCCACTGTAATGTGGTCGAAACGTCGAGGTAAATATTACTCGTGTGTTTTAGCGTGATAATTAAGTCCTGTTGTGACACCTACTTGTGTCGCGAAGTTTAGTTATTCTGAAAAACCAAGACAAAAGGCCGATGGAGACCTATGGATTGACTAAAATTAAATACTTAATGATGTTCGTGACAAATTTATTAACTCGGTGTCTTGCTAGAAGTTTAGCAATAAATCGCATCGCTCTATCTAGTTTCTACAATCTTCAAGTCATCCATTTCATATTTTATAGCCTGCCACTGTACTCAAAATGAGAAGTTAAACGAAGCCTTAAATAGGATTTTTATTTATTTATTTTTTGTTCGATTAGATGGCAAACGAGCAAGTGGGTCTCCTGATGGTAAGAGATCACCACCGCCCATGGATACCTGCAACACCAGGGGGATTGCAGATGCGTTGCCAACCTAGAGGCCTAAGATGGGATACCTCAAGTGCCAGTAATTTCACCGGCTGTCTTACTCTCCACGCCGAAACACAACAGTGCAAGCACTGCTGCTTCACGGCAGGATTAATGAGCAAGATGGTGGTAGCAATCCGGGCGGACCTGCAAAATGGAATGATTAGCATACAGCTCGCAGGGAAATCATGATCTCAATTTGAGTGTAAGACTGTAAGGCGTGTTTTTATGATTGGAGTTAAGTATGATAACAGAACGTGTGTGTCCGTAACGCCTCGGTGATGGAGCGTGTGATATGTGACTTGGGGGGGATGTTTGCGTTGCCGGGTGGCTTCCCCCAAATCGTAACTAACGTATTTAGTAAATACTCTATTCTTCAATGATTAATATTTTATCTCCGAGATCGTAATTTTTGTACTATAACTATACTGTATTTGGTGACGGAACTATAGTATTTACTTACATCTATTCTGTGTGTATTTTGACTAGTTTTTCAAGCTTTTATTTTTTGATTGACTATTACTGATGGTAAGTGCAGATTAGGCTGAAAAATAAGTTATGTGTATAAGTTTACTACTCTTTCGTATTGGATCGGGATGACATTTTATTTTTCATTGATGATAAATAAATAAATTCTTGAAAAGGTATGGACAACAGCTAGCAAAAATGTCAAAATTAATCCGAAATCCTTAGTAATTACTACTTATAAGATATATTTTGTATCCGTACAGAATTTATCACATTATACACAAAAAAACATGAACATGAACATGAACATTCATGACGATTTATAGGTTATAATATTAAAGATAAATATAATAACAAAACATGGGGATTTGAACTTCTATTTACGATCTCGAGGACTGTTAAGCTATTTAAGGAATGGCGGGTGTTTTGTTTAAATTTGCTTAATGAACTGGACGCTGTTTGAATAA
Organism: Choristoneura fumiferana; assembly: GCF_025370935.1. Classification (NCBI taxonomy): domain Eukaryota; kingdom Metazoa; phylum Arthropoda; class Insecta; order Lepidoptera; family Tortricidae; genus Choristoneura; species Choristoneura fumiferana. The sequence goes on along the minus strand of NC_133483.1, from coordinate 11,934,272 downwards.
TTCTGTTTGCTTTGACTTTTTAGAATTAGATCAACTTTATATTCTTAGGTTAACGACATGGCGTTTGTGGTATAGGGAAGTGAGGTGCGAATTCCAAATCCATGCTGAAGTTGTGCGATTCTAATAGGTCTGTGCCCAGTGCAGTAGAACATACATATAAAGTGTAGGGTAAAGATGATGATGTTGATGAATTGATAATACAGAGATTAAATCCCAGTTTAGACCTGCAAGAAAAATCATGCAAGTTACATTACATTGCGGCGCTCGATTGACCACTACAAACTCGTTGGATGTAACGGATGGCCGCGTAATGTAATGCAACTTGCACGATACTTGTGCAGGTCTAAACCGGGCTTAAGCTGACTAATAAACTAGAAAAAATTGTAACCATGTGGTGGTTACACTCGGTAGAAGAAAAATTACTAAATATATCTAATAAGGATTTATTTCAGTTTTATAGAGTTTTCTTAGTTCATGTGTTTTTTTAAAGAAGTTAGGATTGTGTAAACCAAAAATAGAATAAGTTGTTACGAGTACTGAACGGTGAGCTCCATTTTGCTCTCTCATCGGCAATTACCAACAGGTGAGATAAATAGAGGTCAATAGCTAGCCAGGTTTAAGTAAAAAAAAATATATATGATGATTGTGTTATTTTTTTTTTCAATAAAGCTAAATTAAAAGTGACCCGCTACTATCACACGTCCATATATATTGATAAATCCCTTGTCCCTAAGGGTATCTCCGTCTATGGCCTCGTTCAGGGAGAGGTTAAAGAAATTATGGCTTGACACTGACACCTGAGGCGAGACTGTGTCCGCTTTTGTAATATGTTTTACTTGTTTTATGTCTGTTTTAATGTACATAATTTTGTATTTATTTTCTTTCTTTTTGAGTATTTCTGTTTTTCTTTTTACCGCACGTAATTTTACCTGTCTGCTTATCCTCTATATAATAAATTGTCTTCTCTTAATTAGCTTAGCTGAAAGAGATCCCTTTTTAGGGATAAGCTTGCCTTTGTTCTCCTCTCTGTGTATTTGTATTTTTATTTTTATGTGCAATAAAGAGTTTACATACATACATACATAAATCCAATGCAATACTTGAGTAGGTAACTCAACAGGTCCTGGTTACGTTTAACCGCAAATATCAATATATTTCCTTCTTTGTTTTATAAAATAAAATATTTTCATTAAGTTTTAAATAATGACGTATGTATTTAAAAAAACGACACTAAATATCGCTCCTGATATCCGCAATCCATAATCCGAATATTCTGAATACCAATTTTACTAGTTACCTATTCGATTTTAAAAGATTAAGGGGCTGTTTCACCATCCATTGATTAGTGTTACTTGACGGTTAAATGAGATGCCGTCTCCGTCTATTCGAACAAAACAAATAGAGACGGCATCACATTCCACCGTCAGTTAACACTAATCAATGGATGGTGAAACAGCCCCTAAATAAAACAGACGCGGCTGCTTGCTACTATACTTCGTTTTTTTTAGCATTGGAAATAAAGTAACAATCTCGACGAATCTTTAAAAAAACAGTACCTAATTATAACTTATGTTACCAAAAGAATGTAAATGATCATATTTCCTTGCTAATTGTTACATATTTGCTGTGACTTATTTTTCAAAAGTGATTTTCAATAATAAAACACGTCAAGTCCGCTTACCTTCTTTCTAATGCTAAAAAAATGAAGTATAAATGCGAAAAATTTAACTATTGCGCAGTCTGCCCTGTCGAGCTTACGGCGTACCTATTGCAGTAATCAGTACAATGATAAAAAATTAGAACTATTCAGCAAATTTTGAGGAATCCTAAGCACCATGTCATGAATCCCATGGATGTTGTTGACGGTTGGCTAGGACGAAACGTCCTTATAATCTACTATTTATATTGCCCGCAACTCTGTGTGCGTACGCAGTAAAAATAACGATTACAGTGAGCCAAGTAAACCAATAATCCCAAGACACTGTAAATCTGTTTAAAAAAATATCCTCGTTGAATTTTTTTGCTCGAGTTTTGGTGCCGGAATGAATAGAATAGAACAACAACAACAACAACAACAATAAAAGTAAATGGTTTTGAACTTACTTGAAGTGTGTGTGTGTGTGTGTGTGTGTGTGTGTGTGTGTTCAGTAACCAGTTTTCGATATCTTGTATAGTTTCGAAAAAAGTAATCGAGTGAGATCACTTGTCATTTCCACCCTGTAGATATACATAGATTTTATAGATAGCTCGGTAGCGCAAACATTGTAACGCTATTTCCCTAGTTAAATTAAAATGCGAAATCATTCGGTAACTTGCATTTGATTGAAGCGTCAACAGAGATTTTATTTCTGCAGACGACAATTTTCAAATGTGCAAATGGAATCGGCTATTTGTAACGTTAGATATGCGTTGGTTGAAAAATTTTAATATTTTATCGCTCATCAAGTGTGCACTTTACGTGTTGTAAACTGCAATGTCATTAAGCGACATTTATCCGTTTAAATAAGCATCATCTCAATCCCCAAGAATTTTTGGACCACAACTTTGACTGAATTCAACGCTATTTAAAACCTAAATAATATGAAAAGGTTACTGACAGCGTACGTTATAACGGAAGAGACTAATTAGAGTAGTACAGTTAGACCATCAAAATTAAACGGATAATTTAGGCATTTTGATCACCTTAAGAGTTTTTCACCGTAATATTTCATCACCGAGGACGTGGGTGGTTTGTAGGCGTTCATTAACATCACGGCACCTAACGAACTATTTATCTTACAAACTTGACAGCTAGGGCAATTCATTGTCGCGTAGAAAACCTCCCATTGTACGTGTCGCGCTGTGCTGAGATGAATAGGTAAGTATTCATTATTTATACTACCTGCTTCAACCACTTACATGCCACAAGTGTTGATTACAGAGCACTGGCAGGGTTTAACTCACAACAATTTCGAAACTTTTAGACCGCCGCCCTCTTATAACATTTCAATAGGTATGAAAAACAGTTCGTGTGTCACCACATCACCAAATCACAGGATTGTTATGTGATGTAATTTATGGATGACCATTAAGATTCCTTTTTAAAATTAGAGGATATTTAGTATAGTTTTGATGTAAGATAAGAAATCTTGGCACATATATCATCCCAGTACGAGTACAAAGGAGGTCTTAAAAGTATTTAATGTTCTATGTTTGACTTTGTTTCATAATTCCTATCTGACGGGGACTCAAACAATGAATATAATGACCCCAATGGATTACTAACGCTGTGATTTTAATTTTTTTGGAAGTACCTTAATCTATATCAGAATTGCAGTTTAATATTGTTTCCTGTATTATTAATTTTATTTATCTCAAGAAACAACCAACTTGGTGCACAACAATCGAAAAACAAAAGGGATGAAGTATTTTTCATTTTTACCTGTAATGCTGATAAAATAAAAGTTTTTGCTTCGTCTGTTCTTCAACGTAATTCCAGTTCAAACGGATCTGTCTTTTTAGATGGTATGAATAATTAGAGAACTGACAAAACAAGACCTCCTGCGCTATTTCAGGCGAGTTTAATTCACTAAGTTTTAAGTCGCTTCATCAAAACTTGGTTAGCTTAGACGATTAGCCCCTTGGAAGCGATAATCACCGGTGATCTAGCGATAAACTAAGAAAATTATTCAATTAGAAATTGGTTTAATAGACTACATTAAGTTCAAGTGTACATGTTAAAAGAAAATTAAATGATGTTATATGCATTTACCATAACAAAAAAAAGTAAAACCGACTCCAAAAAAATAAAAAAATAACAAAAATATACATCTCACAACATTACTTAGCTTTGACGAGTTCTTCATCAGGTCCAGTTTACCAAGTGATACTTTCTGAATGTAAATGCTTGTCTTAATGCTAAAAATGCCAAAATCGCCATAGGTGTGCCTAAAAATTTTGAGGTTTGCCCTCGATTTCCCTAGAATCCCATCATCAGATCTTGACTTGGTGACAATGGGATCACCTCAGAAGAGTACTCTTTCAAATAAAAAAAAGAATTTTTGTAAATCACACATAAAAAATACAAACATTGGAACATAGAACCTCCTCTTTTTTTAAGTCGGCTAAAAATAAATGCCTTCTCTTTTTAAGTTTTTAACGAAACTTTGTATAGGTAAGAACACATAAAAATATGCATTCATACTAATTATTATAAATACGAAAGTGTGTGTGTTTGTATGTTCGTCCGTCTTTCACGTCGAAACGGAGCTACGGGATTGACGTGATTTTTGGTATAGAGATAGTTTATGGGCCAGAGAGTGGCAGGTTACTTTTAATTCTGGAACAATGCACATTCACTGAGGGAAAAGCGCGCGATAACCGAATTCCATGCGGGCGAAGCCGCGGGCAAAATCTAGAAATGTATAATGTATCTGTTATATGTTTATACTACTATTAAGTGTTATTGTGCTGAAAGTACCCCTAAAATAAATAAATAAATAAATAAAATAAAATAAAATAAAATAAATAATAACGTAACATAATTCGTATTAGTAGAGCTAAATAGATACAAATAAACTACAACTACGCGTGCCATTCAAAAGATGTTCAACCATACGTTGACAGTTTCTATCCCCTTATGTCTGAAATCCCGCGGTACTTGAGTACCTTCCGACTTGGAAAACGACACATTTCCGGAGGAAATAGCAAATCCCATACGCACGACGTAACACGTTACTTTGTCCGTGCGCGAAGCACTCAAAACTACTTCATAAAAGTAATTTTAAGTAATAATTCCAGGTATAATTTCATGAAAATGTACCTACATTATGCATTAAACAGAAATGCCGGAACTGACGAATGCAGCGGCAGTTATATAAAATTGAGGTGCTCATATTTAAAGCGAGGGTGGTAAATTAAGAGCAATGAATGTCGCAGCCGAGGACCGAAGCGGCACAAAATAGTACTAAATCGTTTTAATACTTTTTTTGAATTGAAGTAGGATTAAATAACATTATGTGGATGGTAAGTCATTGTGAGAGCCCTAGGGCGAGGTTTTTATTCAGCAATAAACGACTGATGGAAACGGACTTTATCGTAATGAAAAACCTTTGAAGACCTTTTAGTTATGAACTTCACAAAGAGAAGTGTTTTTCAGTTAGGTTTTTTTTTATTACTTAAGCATGAATGTATAGTTCACTTCATTTGATATAAATCTATAGACGAACTTTAGATTTTATACTTTTTACGCATTATTCTTACGTTTGAACACCATTACGTCTGATGGTACGGGAAGATGTGCTCTAAAAATGATCACGATTGCGTAGTAAAATACCAATTTACCCTAGAGGGTAGACTTTAAGACTTAAGTAATATTTTGCTAAGACACGTCATAATAGAGCGCCCGGAATAAGGTTGCGGCTCCACTGAGTCGGAGAGGAGCGGAGCGGAGCGGCGGTGTAGGGATCGGTCAGACATAATAATTGAATCCACATCTCGCCTTCGCCGCAGTATCATCAGACGTGTAGGGATTGGTTGATCCCTACACGTCTCCTCTCCGCTCCGCTAGTCTCCGCCTCATTGGAGTCGCGCCGCAGCCTAATGAAAGACAATTTACAAGAGTTTAGTGATTGACTTAATCTTTTTGTTACTGAAAAGAAAGGTGACTTCAACTATGACTAAGAATAGTACATTGTGAATTTATGGGCGTAAGATGGGGATTACTAACGAGAGTCTATTAGAATGACTCGAGTTTGTAAACTCCTTAATGACCCGTGATACACATAACGATTTTCATCACATTGCGAGGAAAAAAATGCAAAAAAATAAATTATTTTGTGTCTAAACACTTCACAGCTCAGCAAAAAAAAGACGCTAAGAAAACAACTGAATAAAATAATGGCTACCCGCCAATACAGGGGGCTTCATCAAAATTCAAAAAACGAAATTATTATCGTACCGTCCCTTGCACTCTCGTATTAAATAATATTTGCGTCAGCAAAACGATACAAACATCTATATTTTCGAATTACGTAGAAACCCCCCTAATTGTCACTTTTTTTGAGTCGTCTACCATAGATAATGCTATTAAGCTAATTATTCCATCATGTTAAAAAATATTTACTAAAATTATTGCAAAATAATTTTGATATAAATTTGTAATATAAAACTAACGTAGTTTCATGATACGTGGAAAAATTTTATGGTGTAAAATTGGGTTATAGCTAAGTTTTAAAGCTGAAGGTAAATAAAACGTTGGTTGACTATATATACCTCTTTACACTCTGTTTTTCAGATCGATGGCAAGGAAATGAAATAGCAACAATGGAAACAATTGTTCACTTACTATGTACCTTTTATTGTTCATGCATTACTACATAATTATATATTTTTTAGTTTTATTGATTTATTTTGATTGATTTTTAGTTTTATTTAAATTAAAAATTATTAAAAAAATGTAGAAACTTCATTGTTTGTGGCTGTTTATACATGACTGCCTGGGCACTAGAGCGTAAGCGCCACGCGCGTTATGTAGCGTAAATCCAGCATAAATGCGAACTTTACGAGCATGAAAGTGAAATAGTATTTTATGCTACTGTAACATAACAAGGGTCATTATTCCACGAGTGTGTGTTTATAAAACGAGCCTTGGCGATACATAGAACAGAAACAAAGAACTTGGAACAGACTTATAACGTTAGTTATTATTGTACAATTTTTGACCATATAATTGACAGATATACTATAGGAGTAGAAAAAATTTTGAGAACTTACGTAAGAAAATAATATTTTCTACCAATTTAGCATTTTCCAACTTTGCGACATTGTAATTGTGAATGAGTCAGAATATCGTTGAATGACCTTGAATGCGCTACGAAGAAAGAAGAAATCTTTAATTAAGAGATAAAGTTACATCGTATTACATCCGTGCTTCAATACGTTGGAGATAATTGACCGAGCAAACGAACCGAGAACACGTTACAGGAGAATAATATTACCGCTGAAGTACCGTGGGTCAGAGATTTGTATGGGGACGGGTGCCTGAAGGAGACAGGGGCGTTTGAGGGTTTATAAGCGGCAAGCGATGTACGCAGGCGTTGCCCCCTCCCCGCGTCGATCGCCGCCGGCTATGATGAAGCCTGCGGGATTATTCGGGCCACAAGGGATATCATCGAGATGTGATAGAGAAACGTTTTTGGTGTGTCAAATGGTCCGAATAAGAGTTACCTACACTTTCATGGCACTTGCCTTTTGAAACTAGTTCAATAATGAAAAATTTAGGTAAAATTTTGTTATTTACGAAAAATGTTAGGTATTCCTGGTCAATTTAGGTAAAGGACACCATTTAACGTTGTTACCAGCAGGATGTTATTGTTACCTTAACACCAACGTATACTTATAGAGGGTAAAAACCTTCAGGTGTTTATTCATTTGCTTACAAGCCAGTCAGCTAGCCAGTCACCCTGAAATATTAACCCACTTGGATCAAAAAATAACTAAGTATTGAACAGTTTGTTTATCTGCTGTGCTTTTTTTGTGACGTTTATTTTACTTTTATCATAGAAACTATTTTCATTAAACGTAAACCAGATTATAAAAAAAGTACACAGTTAAATATATTATAGTGAGTGGCACTGGAACGGATAAGTGAAACTACTGAAGAGTGCAATACGCCCATTAAAATTAACGTCTCCAATTGCGAATTAACGAGAGATCTCGTTTCCAATTACAAGAGTTTCGCAACTAGGGTTGTGGCTTTGGAAATGGCGACTGGGGACAGGCATGGGATGGTATCGACGGCGTTGCCGGCGGCCGGGAGGATGCCCGGTGCAATCAAAGCTAACCGGGCTATGGGCGGAGCCGGATCGGAGCCGGGTCGGTGCGGTACGTGACGAAGCCAAATTTAATATTAAAGGAATGACGCACCAAATCAGAGTGAGAGCCGTATTAACTGTATTTTGCGCACGGAATGTTTTAACCTTCATTGTTTTCTCGCTGTAGATTGTATATTTTTTATAAAAAACCGGCCAAGAGCGTGTCGGACACGCCCGAAATAGGGTTCCGTAGCCATTACGAAAAAATTAGGTAATATTTTGCTAAGAATTTCGTATTTTATGCGGAATCTTCCATAGTTTAGGTATATTTTATACCTTAGGGTGCTATTTACTCTTAAACCACTAATAATTCTCAAGCAAACTCAACCGTTATGGTTTTTCTTGAAAGTTTGATATATTTGCTACCATCCTAAAAAAAATTTTTTTAGTTTTTTTTTGTACCATATTGTCGGCATAGTTTACATATATATCCGTGCAAAATTACAGCTTTCTAGCATTGATAGTCCCTGAGCAAAGCCGTGGAAGGACGGACAGACAGACAGACAGACAGACATGGCGAAACTTTTTTGGCTCCGGAACCCTAAAAAGCTCGCCTTTGCTTTTGTGCGCGTGAATACTTCACCAAGAATTTTACTGATAATTTCACAGGGCAGATACGAGTTCGATTTGATCTAACGGGTGATTTAATCTGAGCATCGGAGTGGGGAAATATAGAGGTCGTCTTGAGAACTACGCTTCAGGCGAATACTTTTTTTATAGGCTACAGTCTGTTCAATATAGGAATGGACAGAAGGAAAATAGGTCTAATGCACGCTTTAGGAAGACATCTAATAAATTGCATTTTTTAGTATACGGTCTTTAATTCTAATTAAAATATCGAAGGCGTCAATATTGGTTTCAATTATTTCATTTTCTAACTGTTGCCCGCGACTCCGTTCACGTAGAATCCGTTTATTGCTATCCCGCGGGAACTATGCAATTTTCCGGGATAAAAACTATTCTATATCCTTTCCCGGGACTTGTACTATCTGTATACCGAATTTCACCTAAATCAGTTCAGCGGTTAAGACGTGAAGTGGTAGGTAACAAACAAACACACAGAATTACAATCTTTCGCAATTATAATGAACTAGCTGTTGCCCGCGGCTTCGCTCGCGTTAAATATGGGGTAACACATTTTAGAATTTAAAAATCAACCTAGATGATCATAATTCGTTAAACTTTGAACCCCTGTTTCACATCTTTAGGTCAGGGGTGTAATTCTAGAAAACCCACGTGCTTCTTTTGCCCGCGACTTCGTACCTACGCGGCATAGGATTGTTCCCGCAGGATAGGAATAAGTGAATTCAAGAGAAAACCACACTGTCCGCGATTGAACTGAAACAGGCTTCTATTATTTCGGGTATCGATTTTTAAAAAACTTTTACTGATAGTTTTTTTATTAATCCGCTCAGTTTTTCCGGAGATTCCCCAAACAACCAAGAAGCAGACAAATTTAAATATTTCCTTTTCCCATGGGAATTTCGAAAAATCCTTACTTAGTGCACTCCTATGATACTTTATCTACATGTGTGCCAAATTTAGGTCTGTCAGCCTGTCCTGTCACAGTATACTGTTTTACAGGTATGGATAAATTTTGTTACGTAATGAGTTGATTGGTTTAGCGTAGGTACTTAATGTGTCCTCCTAACCGTTAAGGAGTTATACCTTCCATCATCAGCTCACCTGAATAACCAGAAAGAATACAACTAAAGGTCTACCTATACGTGCATATGATGTTTAAAGAAACTTCCTCTAACTCCTAACCGTTAAGGAGTTTAACCTTCCATCATCAGCTCATCAACATGAGATGATGTCTGTCAGACGCAAATACTTCAATAACTCGAGATAATTATATAAAAAACGTAATGCGTGCCTACAAAATTTGAGGGTTGCCCTCGATTTCCCTGAGATTCCGTCATCAGATTCTGATTCGGTGACAATGGGATTATGGGACTACCTCAGGAGTAGATATTATTTCGAATAAAAAAATATTTAAAAAATCGATCCACAATTGAGCGAGAAATCGGTGAACTAACATAAAAAAATATATATAGCGGAATGCATAACCTCCTCATTTTTTCGAAGTCGGTTAAAGTGCTCTTTGCAGCGTACGTGCAGTATAAAATTTTGAATTTTGAAATTTTAGCTTTCTACAACCAGTAAAACGCAAAATCCTGTTTTTTCCGTTCCCATAAAAAAACGGGAAATGCTCTGTTAATGCTCCCCTACACTCCCCAAGGAACACACTTGCCAAGTTTCAGCTATCTACGACCAGTAAAAAGAAAAATCCCGTTTTTCCCTGTTCTCGTGTGAATTTTAGACAGGCCTCTCTCAGTGCTCCTCTACATTGCCGAATTTCAGCTTTCTACCAGTAAAACGAAAAGTCCCATTTTTTCCCTTTCCCGTGAGAATTTCGGCAAATTATCTCTTAATCGTTCCACAATAATACTAATGCTGTTTAATGTAAAATTGCAATAATACTAACGATAAATCCTGTTTTTTCCTAAAACCTCCCAAGGAACCTAAATGCCAAATTTGAGTTTTCTGCGATCAGTAAAACGAAAAATACCGTATTTTCCCGTTCCCGTTGGAATTTTGGAAAGTTCTCTCTTAACGCTCTTCTACAATCCCCAAGCAACCTACATGCCGAATTTCAGCTTTCTAGGACCATTAAAATGAAAGATCCGGTTTTTTTCCCTTTCCCGTGGGAATTTCGGGAAATTATTTCTTAATGGTTTTCTTCACTTCTCAAGCAACTTACATGCCAAATTGCGGCCTTCTGCGACCAGTAAAACGAAAAATCCCATTTTTCCCGTTCCCGTCAGAACTTCGGGAAATCCTTTTGTAGTGTTCCCCTACACTCCTCAAGGAACCTAAGTATATGCAAAATATCAGTTTTCTAGGACCAGTAAAATGAAAAATCGATCCCGTTAAACTGAATATAAATCCCGTTTTTTCCTTATCCCGTGGGAATTTACCAAATTCCTTAAAACTTTTTTACTATTATAATCACCTACTTCTATGCCAAATTTGAAGAGTCTAGTTATTATAGTTCATAGAATTCAGTTAAACTGAATATGTAAATCCCGTTTTTTCCTTATCCCTTGGAATTTTCAAAAATCCTGAAATCGATGTTTTAATTAATGTAATACCTACTTGTGAATCAAATTTGAAGTCTAGTTATTACAGTTACTGAGATAGGGTCACTCTGAATCGAATATATAAATCCCGTTTTTTCCCGTTACCGTTAGAATTTCCAAAAATCCTTCCCTAGTGGATGCCTACATTGTATAAGGTATCTATGTGCAAAATTTCAAGTCTCTAGGTCCAGTGGTTTGGGCTGTACGTTGAAATATCAACGATTGCTTTTCGATTGACTTTGTCACCACATTACCCCTTTCAGGGGTTGAATTCTCAAAAAACCTGAAACACGTGTTTACTTATTTGTTGTTAAGAATACTCCTGTGAAGTTTCGAATAAAATAGTCTAACTAATCTTGTTTCCCCATACTAACTTTGGACCCCCATTTCACCCCTTAGAGGGTGAATTTTGAAAAATCCTTTCTTAGTGCACCCCTGGACCTTAAAAGGAACCTACTTGCTAAATTTGAAATCCCTAGAGCCAGTGGTTTGGGCTGTGCGTTGATACATCAGTCAATCACTTTTGCCTTTTATATATATAGATATTAGTGAGATTAACTTTGCTAATTTTCATATAATAATTTAAATACAGTAAAAAACTTTTCCTATTTTGTTAAATAGAAACGTCTTCCTATAAAATACCTAAAGAGGCAGAGGTAGGTAAAGAACATTCTGCAACAATGGAAAGTTTATAATATTGATGACTTAAGAAATATTCTGTAGATATTTATAGCTATTAATCGCCAGTTTGGATCAAAATGTGATGACCATTAATCATATCCGAATAGTTAACTTTCCACAACTAAAGCACTGCACCAAATTTGATGAAATTTGGAATTGAAAAAGGCTTGCGCTTTATAGCAGAAACTATGAGTAGAATATTTTTAAACAGTAAATGAGAGCGGATGAGCCCACAAAACACAGTAATTAAATTATGTACAAATATAAATTGAATTAATATTATGTAGAAAATTTCGTATAATATTGTGTTATTTTGTAAGTACATTACATATTAATCTACTTACAAAGTAAACAAAATTATGACTTCATCTTATTACTTCTTTTATTCATCATCATCATCAATATTACGAATTCACAAAAAATGTTTCGAACCTCTTCTTCTGTGACCTTCTAGAGTCCCATGTTATCCTGAATGGACTATAGGACTGAATGGAATATATTATCAGTCTGATACAGGAATGCACTTCTGATTTTATTAGCGTTAATAAATTGAGCGTACGTACCTTGCACATACCCAGTATGGAGCCTGTTAGATTTATAAAATAATTTATTTATTTTTATAATATTATTATACCTCATCATCCCAGCCTATAAACGTCCCACATCTAAATTATTTAGCTTTGTGTGACTAAAAATTACGTCAGCTTCTTAATTTCGCGTAAGATGGAATACAATTTAAAAAAAAGACTGAGTTTTTAGAGTCTTCTTTACCTAATATCGCAACGACGAACTCCTACTCGAGGCTCTCATGTATAAAATTAGCAATATCGCAACTGCAATATAAACTCTCATTATATTTTCTTGTTCTGTAAGCTGGCCGAAACTTTATAATATACTTGAAAAACTGCGGGTAAAGTTTCTAAAAGTATCGTGTTGCAAAGTTTATGGAGTTGTATATTATGGAACAGGCCACTACTCTGGTAGAAATACTAGTTGGCTGTTAGAACCCTCTTCAAGAACATTGACACATGACTGTTGGGAAATTTTATTTCAAATATAGGTGGTATTCAAAATTCTGATTTTAATTCCGCGAAATTATAACAACTGCTATTTAGACGTTTCACTGGTAACAAATAAGTTTTGAATTAAACTGAGTATTGGGAGACCTTTTATTTAATCGAACGTCTTGTTAGGGCATTGTTAGGAGAATTACGAGTACTTCTATCTCGATTCTCGGTTCTGTTCGGTATGTTTTAAAAATAAACTTGAGCGAACATTGGATAGCAAATTTATAAGTATTTATTAGCGTTGGCAGGCCTCCCACCAGGTGGACTGACGACATCGTGAGAGTAGCGGGAAACCGGTGGATGCAAGTGGCAAGTTGTCGTTCATTGTGACGTTCTAAGGGGGAGGCCTTTGTCCAGCAGTGGACGTCTTCGGGCTGATTATGATGATGATGATGATGAAGTATTTATTGTTAACTTAAGTGTTTACTAAGTGAAAATTAGCTTTATAGTCCAAACTCTACGTAGGCTAACAATTTGATTTTGAAGGAGTAGGTAAGTGTAAAAGAATAAAACCGTTCAAATGCGAGTCGGGTCCGTGCACCGAGGGTTCTGTATTTTGTAGGTATCTTTGAATAACCAGTGTTAGCACACTCCCTTGAGTTAGCAAAATGGACACAGTATGGAGTAATTACACTGATACTGATCTTACAGACAGACAGACGTAAACAAAATAAGATTCTTCTTATTGATTGTGCTGTATGAGTTATACCTTTTTTTTCTATCCCAGCCTATTTACGTCCCATTGCTGGGCACAGGCCTCCTCTCAGAATGAGAGGGCTTGGGCCGTAGTTCCCACGCGAGCCCAGTGCAGATTAGGAACTTCATACATACAATTGATTACTTCACAGGTGTGCGCAGGTTTTCTCACGATGTTTTCCTTCACTGTAAAGCTCTTGGTAAATTTCAAATGTAACTTCGCACATGAATTTCGAAAAACTCAGAGGTGCGGGCCGGGGTTTGAACCCACGAACCCCTGCTTGAGAGGCGATAGGTCAAACCAGTAGGCCACCACGGCTTTTTTATTTTTCCACTGCCTTAAATTTCAACCAAGTATATTTTAAGAAACAATACAATAAACTTAAACAATTGTAAATTTGGGTAGGTACTGCAGCTAGGACATTTGATATTTACATTTATGTTTCGTTGCTTTTCTCACAAGAGATTTAAGGAATATAATATTGAAAGCAGTTAAAAATCTTTTCAATATTTATGTAAGAAAACATAATATTTTGTTTGCGTATTGCTATAGTTTATATTTAGAAAATATTCCACCAAATACTTAATTTTATCTTTTTGTTTGTATAAAACTCATAGTGATGCTTAATTTCTTCTGCACTTAGGATTCGTTAAAAATACTTTTAAGAGGGAATAATAATAACCAGTAGCATCACAACAATCGCTCCCGAAGAAACAACATCCATTAGTTAAACCTCTTGCCCTGTGTAAAATCTAAAAGTGCTTTTATAGAAGTATTTTTTGAATAAACCGCCTTATTTTATATTGCACTCATCCTAAAGCCAGACATACTCTGAGCCAAGATACACTCTATTTTTAAAATTAAACTGTGCTTCGTATAATATTTTAGTACTCAAACCGTCATATCTGCGTGAGCCAGATTACGTATCTCATTTCGTTAGGATTAATTTTCTCATTTTGACTCTGCCAACGAAGGTACCCTGTAAAATATGAGCTTCACCTTTGCAAAGAAACTGACGGGGTTCATTTTGGCATTTTAATTACAGAGGCTAACTGAGTTGAATGACTGAGACACGTAACGATTTATATTTGAAGTTTCTGAACAATATTTATCCGCCATCATAAACATTGGAGTGTCAAGGTGTTCAAAAATATCTGAGCGCACGCTTATACGCTTTGCAATATAGTACTTATAGCAATCTGTTTATGAATACCTAGACAGCTTCAATATTTATAACTGTATACGTAAAGTCATACAATATTAACAAATTAATTTAGTACTGTAATAAAGTACGAAAGAGACAAATTTCCTTTGTTTGACTATATTTATCTATCTATCTATCTATATAATTATATTTATCCGTTGCTTAGTACCCATAACACAAGCTGTGCTAAGCTTACTTTGGGACTACTTTATTATTTATTTATTTATTTTAGTCTGCCTTCACTCTAACTTTCAACTTTTACTGTTGCAATAGTACAAGTGAAAAATTTAAGTAGAGAAATGTTCACATGCTCTGAATAAAGGTATATTTCAATTATTTTTTCAACCCCTATACTCGAAAGCCTTAAGTACAGTCCTTTTTTACATTTAAGTAAATTAAATAACATTTGAAATTTGAAGCTTTCATAATCATCTTTCCAATTTGTACCTACCTACATAAGTCACGCCAAAAACGCACACGGTGGGCACGGTAGACTTAACTGTCACTTACCTTTATCAACGCCGGTACTTACCTTAAATCCGCCTAAGCAAATTCACTTACCTAAAAACAAAAGCACAATGTTAGACAGTTTCCCTAAAAAATAATGACATACATTATTAATTGTTTAGTGTAATAAATAAGTAAATCAGGAAGTTTGAATGGAAGTTTCTAATCAGTTAGGTACGGAGCTGTAGTTAGGAGACGGTATTGCGAGACGAGGCAAACTTGGTTGTAAGCAACTAACTAAGCGTTGGAATGAGGGTGCGTTGGTTCCCACTCTTGTGTTAATTATAACTTAAAGAGCGTACATTGTTAAATTTTATAATTGTTACGGAATATAATTTGATATTCTTCGTTTTGCTCCACCAACATCTAAAATTTAAGGGGCATTTGGCTTACTTTTGTTTTATTCAATTTCAATCAGTAGGTCTCTATTTAATGTCATGTTTGTATTTAATTAGAGTAAATTAGTTAGTTAAAGAATAGTGCAATGATTTATTTAATTTCATTAAAGTGATTACCAATGTAAAAATATGACCAAGCACTTTATTTACAAAATATCTTTATCAAGCTTTATCTGTAGCAAGCTCTGTTACTAATCATCTATGGAGTCCTGTGTATTCCGAAATAAAGATTATATTATTATTATTAGGTGCTTATATAGAATGAATAACTTTTAAAACATATTTGAATAATATTTATAACTTACAAATTACGATTATTAAAAACCATAGTCCTTTTAAAAATTAAACATAAATACAAGGACAATTCCAAGGATCTATTTCGCTAAAGTAATGAATAATAATCAATGAATATATTTGACAAGGTCGATTTAGCAATATTAGCACCGTAGGTACATACAGTGATAAAATAAACCAGTTAAATAGAATAGACAAAAGAACTTGCGAAATCTATCTAACTTGCCGACCTATGTAAACCGAGATGTCATAATGTTTATGGCCAGAGAATATGGACGTCCACACTTCTTTTCTATTTGAAACTGTGCAAGAAATTGTGAATAGCAAACACAACATACCTACTCAGAGTAAAATATCAAAATTATATTGTATCATTCCAAATAATTAAGTAATATTATAAACATTGACTGCAATAATCATATTAACTAAGGATTAATAGTTAATTGTTTGAAATAAACAGCTTTAATTTTGTTTTTAATTTAAAGTTACGTATATTTTCTATCTATTCAAGATAATTAATTTATGTTCTACTCCGGTATTCAAGAGTCGGCGAGTAATACAAATGTGTATGTAAAGGTATGGTATTACCACCAACAAGACCTAAAACCATAAATTACATTACTCGTACAGTACTAGAATTAAGTATGTATAATGTACCAAATACTTAATTCAAATATAAATTATCTTATTACAATGTAAAATGTCGGGAAACTATGATAGGGTCACAGCTAAAACCCAATTAAAAGTACTATGAAGTTTAAACCGATGTCAAAGAGCTCGTCGAGTACGAGAGATGAGAGAAAAGGGACATTCAACCTCGACTAAATAATAAATGTTTTCAATTATATTATCCCTTGCTTAGTACCCATAACACAAGCTTTGATAAGCTTACTTTGGGACTAGGCCAATTGGTGTGAGGTGTCCCGTGATATTTCAAAGTCAAAGTCAAAATATCTTTATTCAATTTAGGCTATAACAAGCACTTATGAATGTCAAAATAAATCTACCACCGGTTCGGAAAAACCTCTGCCGAGAAGAATTTATTTATTATTATTCTCTTTGTTTATTTTTTTATTCTTAGGATTAGGTTTTTATAATAGTTATAAAAAGTAAAATACAGAAAAGTAAGTACATACAAAATATAAATATAATTAATATTATTATTATTAATAATTATAAAACGAATTTGTTTGTATTTTGTAGTAACTATTATAGTAGTTAGGTCTTATATTTCAAACGATTGCTAGATTCAAACATAATATACTTGCTGGTAAATATACTGATCGGCAAAAAATCTGGCCCTCAAATGTATGCAGTTTTGTATGAAGCGTGGGCCAAATTTTGTGCCGCTGAGTATAGTTCGATCATAGTACAGCTTCTTTAGAGATATACAAAACTAGGTAAAATTGTTTATGATGGTCCCTAATTATTCATAAAATGATAAATAAGGTTTTTTCAATTAAATATTTGAATATAATATAGTTTCATCGGTTCTATAGCTGGTTGAAGAAGACAATATCGGTTTCATTAGCCATTGTTCGGTAGCTTTAATTAGCCTATATTCTCTTAAATTTGGTTGGATACATCTGATACAGTGGCATGTGCGTTGGTTGCACAGAGAAAATAAACTAGACATGCGGCTGTGTGGCAAGCCAAGTTCACAGAAAAAGGACGGCGATATAAATATTTTGCTATAATAGGGTTGAAACTTTTTATGAAAAAGGAGTTAGTATCTTCTACCTACTGCAAATAGATAGAAAGCGTGTTAGGTACACTACACATGGACAACATAAAAACAATAATGAGTAATTTGTTCAATATCTTTCAAAAAATTAGGAGTAAAAACTTACAAAATATAGTAAAGAGATTTCATTATCGTACAACAAGTCTCTTACAGCCAACACGGAAAAAAATTACTGACATAAGAATGTAAATTATTTGTAAGAAGCTGCCGTTAAATTCTATAGGCTTGCAACATCTGGCTGTCGGCAAATATAAACCGATTTGTCTATAAATGCCTTTATGTTTGTATGTGTTCGTAATGATAGAATAACTCAATGTCATACATAAATATATCATATTTGGGTTTTTTCATCTTGCTTCTTATTTCATAAATATGACAAATGTAAAAAGCTTACATGGTTTTCGTCTCTTTCCTTCTTTATATCGGTGAGACTGTCAGATTCATATAATACTAACACATACGTAATGAAATATGAGCAAGTTCTACAAAGCTTAAAAACATTACGTGGATGAGTTTAGTAACATTAGATGTTGTTGATATTTCACAGGAAATAGCCGACAATATGAACGATCAAAAATAAACTTGTATCCAATTTATTTGGACAGTTACTTCTGATAAGAATAGAATAGCACAAACAGGACTTATCATATCACGCTAAAACACACGAGTAATATTTACCTCGGCGTTTCGACCACATTAAAGTGGCCGTGCGGTCACGAGTAGACTCACCACTACTCTACCACTCTCTGGTCTGGTGACTCGTGTCTACTAGTGATCACGGCCACTGTAATGTGGTCGAAACGTCGAGGTAAATATTACTCGTGTATTTTAGCGTCCTGTTTGTATTTGTATCTGTTTGTATTTTGACTATGAATGAAAAATCACTAAAGTTTTAAACGCCATAGGAGTAGAATGTTGAGATCAAAGTAGCGGGATTGATATATTTATTATGACCCTAAAATAGCATTGCTAATTAAACAATTTAACAAGAGCCATTTTCACCGCCTTCAAACTACGAAGGGGTATTTATGGATTTTCTTTTGTATGTTGTAGTTCTGGTTTACAAATGTTTCGGCGAATAACGTTTGGCAACCTGTTTCATTTCGCAACTTTTCATTTCCCAACTGTTTAATATTTCTGAAACTGTAAATATTTCAGGATTTTTACAAAACTATCCTAACCTAACCTAAAGGGTTCTACACGATGGCCCTGAAATAAATAATGCGAAATGAAACAGGTTGCCAAACGTTACGTTGTGAAAAGGCAGTACTCGTGTAGTTCTATATCTCTAATATTTAACTTCCACAATTGTGGTCCAATTTGAGAAACAATTTATTTGAAAGGTATCCCAAGAAGCAAGTAAAATTTATCCAGAAAACGTATCTGTGTTAAGAAAAAGTCATTGTTTCTATACTTTATGAGTATAATGATGTACGTACATGAAAAATCAATGGATGAGTTATAGCGTATCCATTTTCCACGACCTGATTTTATCCAGAAATGAACCGCACCAGAAATATTTATAGCTTCCCATAAATCCCGAAGTATAATAAATTATCATTACATCAAAATTATGGTCGTTATAATAATAAAATATTGTTCGGATCATGTTAACATTCTCGTACTAAATTTGTAAGGTTAATTTATTCTTATCTAATAAATATTTAGCAAACTAGTCGAATATAACATTAAGCTATACGTATTACTTATTCTAAAATCCCAAAAAGTTACCTGTACCGACATAATAAAATAACACGAAATAGTACACTCGATACTCGAGCTCTTATAACCTGACTTGGTCATTTTACCTAAGTGTATTGAACTCGTAGTTCACAAGTCCAACGCGCACTTTGCCACTATTTTGTACCTACCAAGTACTCGTATGTGCTTTTGCTAATAGTCTAGCTTCTAATGTCTGGGTATTTACGTTTTCTGTCATAACTCATCAGTGCCTACTTGAATTTGATACTAATTGGCTTTGAAATACAGAAAGGTTCTCATTGTATCTGTTATCGTTACCTTTGATATTCTCAAAATAAATACATAAAATGATTGTAAAATAATAACAAAAGTTTTTGAAATGATCGATTATTCATAAAATTCAATCACAAAGTTCAATACCAGTCAGTAGCAACTCTTACAACTCGTTGATTATTTTATTTTATTTCAAAACTAGCTTTTGCCCGCGACTTCGCCCGCGTGGAATAGTAACTTTGGAAAGTGTTTAATTTATTTAGGGTAACTATTCTGCCAATAATAGCACATAGAAATCTCTATGGTTTACTGAAAATAAGCTTTTTTAATACATTGCTTTATATCTAAACTATTTTTTTTTGTTCTATTCTAAAACATAAATATTTTGCGGGTAGCCATATTTTAGCAATACGACGTGTATTCTACCCTGCCAACACAAAAGGACTAATTCTTCATAGTGAACTCTTGACATCTTACGTCCTTTATTGTAAGTTAGGAGAGTAGGATTATAATTAAGACGTCATTCTTACTAAGCATAGCTACACATTTTTCCGATAAGTATACTTATAGTAAATTTGTTTGGAATTCCTTAAGAACTTTCATCCCCATATTTTCAAGTATGAAAAATGACGAAATGTGAAAAGAGTCGGAACAAATGTTTTTTAGGGTTTCGTACCTCAAAAGGAAAAAAATGGAACCCTTAGACCCTTTATATTTATATTATGTATATGTATCGAGTTGAAATTAAAACCCTAAACTCAGGTGAATAGTCCCGTCAACGTACAATCGATTTATATTCGACAATGACGACCTTCATATAAACTTTCATCCCCTATTTCACCCTCACACAGGAAGAATTTAAAAAAACGCGCTAACAAATATCTATTTATCTCTTATCACGTGCCCAAATGCCAAGTTTCACAAATAACCATCGATTTATCTTCGATAATGACGACCTTCCATATGAACTTTCATCCCCTATTTCATCCCCTCACAGGTTGAATTTTCAAAAAAGCTCTTACAAATACCGACTTATTTTTTATTAAGTTCCTAAATGCCAAGTTTCATGGTTTTATCTTCGACAGCGACAAACTTCCACCATATAAACTTTCATCCCCTATTTCAACCCCTTAAAGCCTCTTTTTCGCGATAAAAGATAGCCTATGTTCTTTCCCAAGGTCTATTCTATCTCTGTACCAAATTTCATCCAAATCGGTTCAGCGGTTTTGGCGTGAAAGCGTAACAGACAGACAGACAGACAGAGTTACTTTCGCATTTATAATATTAGTATGGAAGTATGGATAGTATGGATATGGATTGTTTATTCACTTAACCCCTTGGCTCACTTGGATTTTATAAAATCATTCACGCAAAAAGAGAGCTTAGCAATTAGAGACAATTTCAATTCAAATTCATTGTCCGTTAAAAGCTATTTAAATATATATATATATATATATATATATATATATATATATATATATATATATATATATATATATATATATATAAAATAGCTACTTTCGTTTCTTTATCAAAACTCCATCCTGACTGATAAAAGAGTTACTTATTCGGCCTAAAAGGTTTTTCAACGTCAATTTAAAATTGTGTACTGAAAAGAGATACTCTTTTGTTACGTGTTTTATTCGGCTTGTCTCGTGCCTGCCAGTTACCGCCTACCATCTATAGACTTTTTTCAAAAGTACCTACCATTACCACGCAGCACGAAGCATAAAAGCAACTCTATTCAAACATCAAATGACTTGCCCCGAACTTATTTTAATCCAGAGCTGGGAACGGTTTACCATAATTGAATTAAAACTTAAATCTCGAGCAATACAGCCGAAGCATCCCTATTCCCAGAATTACCAAACGCTCGCAATAAGCCATTAATAACACTTTGTTTTTCCAATTTCCAAAATAAATCCGCCGAACATATCCGATTAATTTCAAGTCCAATTCCGTTATTTAATGTTTGTTTTTATCTCGAAAGGGTCGCAAGTAATTGTGTAGCCACACATTAGACTCCTGTAAACCGGAAAACACATTGAGTGGGTCGGCTGTTGCTGCGAAAGAAGAGGATCGATAGCGTGGCCATGACACGCTTTAGAGTGGCCGTGCCTTAGCGGCCGAGGTCTGCAGCCCGCAAGATAAACATTAGGCCTCTGGATCCCATTACGAGAAAATAGGGCCGCCGCCGAACAAACAAGCCCCTATATTTGCATTTACTACGCAGAATGTAGTGCACAAACATGTTTGGAATGAATTGCGGAATAGTGTGCCTCTGCGGTTGTCCTCTGCGGTTGTTAAATACCTTACTGGGAAATTTATCAACATCACCTAGGTAGCATGTAATTGTTATCAATTGAATTTGAATTGTTATCAATTGAATCAATTGAAATCAAATTTCATGCAGTTTATTTTATTGTTATTTAACCATTTTACTTCGTTTTTCTCAAGCACTAAAAGGAAAGTAAAGATACCTTGACTTGACATGTCTTTTAAATAAATAAATAATGACAAATAACAATTAAGTATAAATGGGATGTTGTCATTAATATTGTTATGGTTTTTTAAGAAACAGTTACTGATTTACAAAAAGTGATTCTCAATATAAATACAGGTTAAGACTATTTACCTTTTTATAATGAAGAGATTTTTTATAACAAAAAAGTATAACCGACTCCAAAAAAATAAAAAAATAACGAACAATGGAACCGACTACAAAACCCTTGAAATTATTTTTCTGGGTACCTACTAGCTTAAAGTCGGTGCCTCAGCACGAGCCAGCAGGAATGGCACAATAGTCGTCTACCTCACCTACATACTATGGGTTTCAATCCATCCTGCTGGGTTGTGCTAAATCAGCGACTTCGAGCTAGTAGGTACCTAGAAAAATATTTTCAAGGGTTTTGTAGTCGGTTCCATTTTTCGTTATTTTTTTATTTTTTTGGAGTCGGTTTTACTTTTTTGATAAAAAGTTCTTTATTTCTCAATTTTTAGTGATTCGTAGCCAAAGTACATCTCACAACGATTCGTTTGAGCCCAAACACGACTTAGTTATGTTGTTTTATGACAGAGTTCCGTTGCCTACCTTCCGGCTTCAGCATCAGATCAGGTCGAAAGAATCATTAACTTAAAGCTCCTTCTTAGTCGCTTATCTATGTATATTTATTATGATCGTTTATAGACGAGCGAGCATTACTTAGCTTTGACGAGTTCCATTGGTCATCTACGGTCTTCTTCATTCAGGTCGTTTACCAAATGATACTTTATGAATGTAAATGCTTATCTTAATGCTCAAAATGCCAAAATCGCCATAGGTGTACCTATAAAATTTTAGGTTTGCCCTCGATTTCCCTAGGCACCCATCATCAGATTTGGATTTGGTGACAATGAAACCACCTCAGAAAATTACCCTTTCGAATAAAAAAATAATTTTGAAAATCGGTCCACAATTGACTAAGTAATCAGTGAAAATACATAAAAAAATACAGAAATTGGAACATAGAACCTCCTCCTTTTTTGAAGTCAGTTAAAAATGAAATATATCTACATCAATAAGACAAAATGAAACTGCATGCAAAATTGTAACTAGGCATTGATTTACTAATTAACGTAACTTTAAGGGTTAAAAGTGGTTTCTTACCTTAATTTTATTATGCGATCTAAAAATGAGGTGTTTATTTATTAGTGTCTTTTGAATTTAATATTCTAATCAATAATAATTAATTTAATATTGTCTAACTTGCGATAGATTACAATTAGATTCTATGAGCGTATACTTAACTCACAGTATAAGCTACTAATATATAGCTTGATTATAATGATATATATATATATAAGGATGTTTGGGCAGAAGACGCATGCTTCATCAGGCATATAATCCATTAGGCACGGGTTTATAACCAACACCCACGGTAAAAGGGTGTTATTTAAGGGTTGCTTTAATAAAATAATCTTAAAAGTCTTTGAACTATGAGATATATAAGATAGTATACTGAATATAAAGATATAAATATTCTCAGAAAGCATAATATAAAGCGGATCCAGGAAGTATTGATCATGAACATGAGTGATATAAATTTTTCATAACATTACCTTGATAAACAGGGCATTCTTTGATTTGGCGGCCCCCATGCAGTTACCATAGAAACATAATACCTACAGCGCGTGGCTCAGTTCTCAGTAGTACAAACTAGTCGAACAACAACATATCTACGCATTTTTAACAGTATAGTAAATTTCAAAACTTTCTAATTAAATATTGAATCAGATTCTAACAATTAGTAAATATAATTAGCATAGAATAACACTGAACACTCTAGGAGTATTAACTAGTAGTTTTCAACTATTTGACAAACATTGGCATTAGTTATAGGTACGCAAAGATCAACCTCAACAAGGACGAATTATCACAGGTGGATGAAGCGATATACAAGCAGGAACTCTAATATAAAATTTGCTAATTACTTCAACTTCTTATTTATTTATATTGTATTGGAAACAAGGACGATACACAACAAATTTCACTCGTTATAGGCCGCTAAATTGACTTCACTCCGCCACGAGATATGTTATAAAAAGTTAACTTCACAACAGTTCAAACAGTCTATTAAGATTATTGTTAAAATCACAAGAATGAAATTTCAGTAACAGTGCGTAGCGTAGAGAACACGATGCCAATTTTCTTTGTCCGTGCACTTGACAGCAAAAGCTTGGTATTGACACAAACAAAACGTCTGAGTTTACGGTTTAAAATTCTTTTGCGCGACATTCGATTCGGTCTATATGGAGGCGCGTGTGAGCTTTGGAGGCCGTTGATAGGGCTCGTCCATTGTGTTGCACTTTACAAGTGTAGCTAACCTCAAAATATTATTTTTGATGCTACGTTCAGGACACAATTGGAGTGCCTGAAGCGCAGGGCCGCACGTCGGCCGCGGCGCGCAGACTCGGCCGGCCGCCGAGCCCGTCCGACACCCGGCAGCCTTCGCTATTCCGCGAACCGAGCCAACCATCTCCGCAATCCTCCCTCTGAATAACGCGGGGCAACCTTGGCTTGCTTGTATTAATATTATTTTAGCTCGTTGAGACGTAGCGTTTTTTTTTATTCGACTGGATGGCAAACGAGCAAGTGGGTCTCCTAATGGTAAGAGATCACCACCGCCCATAAACATCTGCAACACCAGGGGCATTGCAGATTCGTTGCCAACCTAAAGGCTTAAGATGTGATACCTCAAGTGCCAGTAATTTCACCGGCTGTCTTACTCTCCACGCCGAAACACAATAGTGCAAGAACAAACGTTTTATTTGCGGACAAACATTTTTTATTTACAATTCAAGTATACAGGGTGAAACTTTGAACGTGAACAAAAATTAGTATTTTATGCTCAGTTAATGTTGGACAATATAATGCATATAAATTTTTCAGACTATTTTGAACAAATGAGTTACCATTTTTTGAAAATATTCTGAAAAAAAATTGCGATTTCTATAAATTGTTCAAATTAAATTACGAAGTCAATGTATGGAAACCTGAAATTTGATTCAACAAATTTCAACAAATGGGTCAATGCATTATATTGTACAGCATTAACTGAGTATGAACACTATTTTTTGTTCACGTTTAAAGTTTCACCCTGTATTATTACAATTAAAAATGTATTTATTTTATTTTATTTTATTTTATTTATTTATTTATTGTGAATCAAACAGTCATATACATATATTCATTACAGGTTAACTTAGTAAATATGTAGACCTATAGTTTCCAAAAAAAAAACCAGGTATATGTTATAGACCACGAATTGCGGAGCATTATAACCTGTTAGTTATAATACACATAATACTGCTGTTGAATTTAGTTACAGTTGCCGTTACATAATATAACTACTTTCTAAATACACTTTTTATTGAGTTTGATGAACAGTTAAATATATCTATATCAACCAATTTATTATTTTTATTATAAAGTGCACAGACGCGCTTCACAAACATATTCTTTGCATAGCATGTTACTAATTGGGATAGAAAATAGATGCTTATCACGACATTGGCGTTGTCTCGTACGTGGTATTTTGATTTGAATATCTTGAAGTAGGCTAGGGGCATCGAGAAGATTGTTCATAATTTTTTACAATAGAACAGAGTCAATACAGTCTCTCCGACATTCAAGGGATTGTAATTTATGCCGATTTAAAGATTCTGTGTAATCTTTATATACCTTACCACTTTTAAAATCAAGGTATTTTACAAATATTTTTTGAAGTTTTTCAATCCTATTTATATGCACATAATAATAAGGTTTCCATACGGAGCATGCGAACTCAAGCCGACTACGTACATAACTATTATATAGTATTTTGAGCGTCAACGGGTTTCTAAAGGGTTTACTAACTCGCAAAATTATGCTTATTGCCTAAAAGATTTACCTAAAATGTGATCAAGATGTGGCACAAATGACAATTTATCGTCCATAACTATACCTAGATCACGGATCTCCTTCACTCTTGTCAAATCCTTATTGCATAACTTGTAGCTGAAGAGAAGCAATTTTTTTTCCTTGAAAAAGTTATTATGTTACATTTATCTGCATTTAAAAATAGATTGTTCTCTCTACAAAAGATTTCAAAATTGTCAAGATCACTGTAATAATTCACAATCAGCATAACAACGAATAACCCTGTAGATTTTTGCATCATCTGCGTAAAGAAGTACATTAGAGTGGGAAAATGATTTTACGATATCGTTTACGTACAATGTAAATAATAATGAGCCCAAATGAGACCCCTGAGGGACACCAGATCTAATTTTTTTACTAACAGAAGTAAAACCCGCGACCACTACTGATTGTGTACGATTTTCCACATACGATTTTACCCAGCGAAACAAATCCCCGTGTATACCGAGTTCCCAAAGCTTGGTTAATAAGGTATGATGACAAATTTTATCAAAAGCTTTCGCGAAATCTGTATACACAGCGTCCACAGAGAAACCGTCATCCATAGCTTTCAGTACAAAGCTGGTAAAATTCAATAAATTGGTATCAACTGAGCGACCTTTATAAAAACCGTGTTGATTGGGCACAATGTGATGCCGTACTACGCTAGCTAATTGATCAGTGTCAATTTTTTCAAGCAGTTTGCCAAACTGACATAATTTGGATACAGGCCTATATAATACAGGCCAAAATAGAATTAACTTGTTGACATGCTTCCTTATTGATTTAAACAACAAGGTATAGTTGCTATTTTACTTCATGGCTATAAATAATTATCTACGTGAAAATCTAGCGACAAATAAAATGTGGGCAGACCTAAGAAACAATTGCGCGATGAATTATCATAATAACCACCTGGATTTGCAAAGCAATTATAGTAGCAAAGAGGATTGGTAAATCAGATATAATTGAGAACAGCTTATCATGTCGTATTAGCGTGCCCTTTCAATATAATAGTTAAATGAGCAACTAGATTAGGTTTACGAAAATTGTATGATATTTGATATTATTACAATAAGTTAAGGTTTGCCTTGGACGAAATAAGAACTTAAGTCATACGATACGGTTGATTTAAATTATTTCGATCAGCACTGGAAATTGCTAGCCTCGAAGAATGTACCAAATGTATTAAATAACTTTGATTAAGGTAAAGTTTGAGGTAGGGAGATTAAATAGCATAGTAGTTTCGTGTTGAAACAATATTAAAACAGGTGGTTAGATCCTAAATTTTATCGATATAATTTACTCTAAAGCTGGTGAAGATTAGAAGCAAAGTGAGATTCCATTAGAAGGTAATGATTAGCTACCGACGCTTAGGCGTTGCAACTTTCAATATAATTACAACGTAAAATATTCCGAAATATTTTAGTAGATGGTTGAGTTAAGTTAATTGACCAACCCGTCCATATTTTCAGGATTTTTTATTGTGGTCAACAATGTTTCCATACATTGACTGATGTTCAAAGTGTACCTAATTACGAGTATTGTGTCATCATCATCATCATCATCATCCCAGCCTATATGCGTCCCACTGCTGGGCACAGGCCTCCTCTCAGAACAAGAGGGCTTGGGCCGTAGTTCCCGCGCGGGCCCAGTGCGTATTGTGTCAAAGTAACTAAATATAGTTTCATTAAAAAATCCAATAATATAGTGGTTTGTCTAAGTGAGGTCTTAAAACGCGAGTTTGGCGTGGGTAGCGATATGAGCCGCATGCGAATATCGCTATTAAAGACGCCACGAGTGTTTTAAGACCAAAGTTATGCAATACAATACTTTTTCTACGACTAGTTTTAAATCATCATTATCAGGCTAAAGACTTCCATTTCTACACACATCTGACCATTCAACACAGTATGAAATGAAATATGAATGAATGAAGCGAATTACGTTTCCCGCCAATTCCGGGAATGAAACTTGACATAATGATTTTGTTTATGGTTAGTTTTTTTTTATTCGCACTAACTTGCCATTGGTGCGATCACTTCTAATACTTTTATGACAAACAACAATTGAAATTAATGGAAAATGCTCAATTTAGGATTAAACATAGGTACCTAGGAAAATATAATATTATATACAAAATATGGATACAAAATTATATTTTTGAACAATTATTGATTACGATTGGTTTTTGGAGTCTTTGTATTTTTTATTTCATCTTCAAATTTGTTACTTTTACGGGTATCCCGTGAAACCATATCGAAAATACAAACTGAGACACTGCTGCAGTGCTGCTGCTTAAGTAGAGCAGTAGATAAAAAAGCAACCTGAGATACGAGTATGTATGCATAAGAAAAATTCGTTTCTAGATTCCTGTCCAGCGGTGGTGTAGGGGTTATAGCACGCAGCACGGATTGCTGAGGACCTGGGTTAGATTCCCAGCGCTGGTATTATTTTTCTGGTTTTTCTGTGCATCCATGTCTCAGTTTGTATTTTCGATAATTATTGATTAGTAACTGAATAAAAATGTTGTGATATAATTTCAATGTAATGTTGGTAATACTGTATTTATTCAAAATAGAGGTAAGGAATCCTACATTTAAAAAGTTAACTGTCAAAGAAAGGTCATTTAACTGTATTATTATGAATTTCAAAGCAATTAAAAAGCATCCATAAGTGTGATTTTATGAGCCATAGAGTCATAGACTTTTTCCTGGATATATTATGTTTATCATTAGATTCGTGTTCGTGTACCTTTAATTGCCAAATAAAAGTACAGGAGTAGAAATAGTACATTGTGTATTAAGGGGCGTAAGAAGGGGATTACTAACGAGAATAACGCCGGAGGCGGAGGGCTTTTATTGACCCGAGTTTGTAATCCCGTTATGGCCCGTGATACACACAATGATTTTCATCACATTGCGAGGAAAAAATAAAAAATAAAATATTTTGTGTCCAAACACTTCACAGCTCAGCAAATGAAAGACCCTAAGAAAACAACTGAATAAAATATGGCTACCCGCCAATACAACAGAGGGCGACTACAAAATTCGAAAAACGATTTTCGCTCATTCTCGTTTTAAATAATATTAGCGTCAGGAAAACGATATGAACTTTTTTTTCGAGTCGTCTACCATAGATAATACTAAGAACCGTGTTTGTTTAGTTTAGAATTCGAATGATCTTACGGCCAGATTATTCCAACATGCTAAAAAATATTTAAGTACTAAAATTATTGTAAAACATTTTAATATAAATTTAAAATATAAAAATAACGATGTTTCATGAAGCGTGGCAAATTTTTATGGTGTAAAATTAGGTTATTTAAAAAAAAATGCTGCTAAAATTTATTCCTTACATCTGTCCATTGTAAAGGTTGCCTGGAAGAGATCGCTCTGAAGCGATAAGGCCGCCTATTGCTTACCTTAGAAAATCTTTATGTATATACCTGTGTATTCTGTACTGCTTACCGTGTTGGTGTGCAATAAAGAGTTATTGTATTGTATTATATTGTTATAGCTAAGTTTTAAAGATGTAAATAAAACGTTGGCTGACTTGAAACCTCCTTAGTCTGAAATGACGTACCTACTAACTTTTTAAAACTTGTTTTTAATTAGGTTAACTAAAATTATCAGGCAAAGGTTCGACGCGTTCAGCCACTGCGACAAATGAAAGGTGGAAATCATTAAAATCAGAGGTAATTATTACAGTTTATAATAATTACAATTAATTTTGCAAATTCATAACTTGGTTTTGTATACTTACACATTTTTCTACGTATAAGTCGATATTTTTTATTTTTGACATTTTAACTCTTTGCTTGACAAGAATGACATTTCCGCGCGTGTATCGAATGACGTTTTTTAACACAGTAGCGAAAAAAAAGAGATGCTGAAAAGAATAAAAAGACAGTCAATTTTAAGTAATTCTTAATGTTAAATCATTTTTTGTTTTCATCTTAGCTACTATTAGCATTAAATACTTCGACCACAAGGTAGAAGCCCGATATTTCTAAGAAAGTTCAAGAAAAAAGGCCATAACATCTTTTTCTGAGAACGACTTCGCTTTATGTTCCGTTTTCCAGTTCACAAAATATTCATAAACAGCAATGATATTTATGTTTAAGTTTTTCCGATAAAGCACTCAAAATTGCGGCCTTCTCACATATATTATTATGTCTGGCGGTGTTCAATCCATTTCAAACTCAGATTCACACATTTTACACAAGCTTTTTGAAAACTTTAAACTTTACAAAAGACAGCTAAACAAAGTAAGTTTGAATTTTAGCAGTGAAATTTATAGACAAATTAAAGGCTTTTTTTTGCTTTTAAACTTGCATTCGTAATTTATAAGGCAAGGATTTTGCTCTTCAGCAAACTCAATGAAAGTTTTTTTTTTCAAATACATATTTTATAAGAAAGAAACCATTTTATAATCCATACTATCCATACTAATATTATAAATGCGAAAGTAACTCTGTCTGTCTGTCTGTCTGTCTGTTACTCTTTCACGCAAAAACGCTGAACCGATTTGGATGAAATTTGGTACAGAGATAGAATAGACCATGGGAAAGAACATAGGCTATCTTTTATCGCGAAAAAAAGGCTTTAAGGGGTTGAAATAGGGGGTGAAAGTTTATATGGTGGAAGTTCGTCGCTGTTGGAAATAAAACCATGAAACTTGGCATTTAGGCACTTAATAAGAAATAAGTCGGTATGTGTTTTAGTTTTTTTGAAAATTCCATCTGTGAGGGGATGAAATAGGGGATGAAAGCTCATATGGAAGGTCGTCATTATCGAAGATAAATCGATGTTTCTTTATGAAACTTGGTATTTGGGCACGTGATAAGAGATAAATAATTGTTTTTTTAAATTCTTCTTCTTCTTAAAACCGGTTAAAATCGACTCGAACTCGCGCGTCAAGGGTTCCGTGCATGGATATTTATGAATATCAAGTGTTAGCAGAGCCAAGCTCATAAGCAAAATGTACGCAATGTGGGGTCATTTTACATGGCTTATTAACATAGACAGTCAAACATGAAAAATTATGATTTTCAGATTTTTCTTACTTATTTTGCTATAAAGGGAATAAAATTTGCTATAAGAGCTTCCTTTATACAAAATTTCAAGTTTCTAGGACAGCCGAAAGTACCCTATAACTTTTTTTGAGTTTAGGGTTTTAATTTCAACTCGATAAATACTCCGCACGTTTACGGGATAAAGGGTCTGGACAGACAGACGGACGGACGGACAGCAAAGTCATCCTATAAGAGTTCCATTTTTTTCCTTTTGAGGTACGGAACCCTAAAAAACATTTGTTCCGGCTCTTTTCAAATTTCGTCATTTTTCATACCTACTTGAAAATATGGGGATGAAAGTTCGTAAGGAATTCCAAACAAATTTACTATAAATATAGAAATATGTGTAGCAATGCTTAGTAAGAATGCCGTCTTAATTATAATCCTACCCTCCTAACTTACAATACAGGACGTAAGATGTCAAGAGCTCACTATGAAGAATTAGTCCTTTTGTGTTGGCAGGATAGAATACTTATGTTTTACCAAAGAATGGAAGAACAAAAAAAATTAGTTTAGATATAAAGCAATGTATTATAATAGGTTATTTTCAGTAAACCGTAGAAGTTTCTATGTGTTATTATTGGCAGAATAGGTACCCTAAATAAATTAAATACTTTCCAAAGTTACTATTCCACGCGGACGAAGTCGCGGGCAAAAGCTAGTAATATAATAGTTTACCATTATTACCCTAGTATCACTGTGTTCGATTATTTGTGTATAAAAATATTTAAATTGTATAAAAATAAAAACTGCTGTTGCCTTTAGAAACTTAATAAACATGCTTGCAGTAGGAAAAACGCCTCCACTTTGACGGGCGTTTCGGCAGCTGTTCCGTTGTATTCGGACACCTATTAAGAACTGTTTTTCAAAATTATAATTAGAAAATAATAATAATACTACTCGCTTATTTCTGCTGTACAATAAAGAGTAGTTGTATTGTATTGTATACTTATAATATTGAAGAGGCAAGTAATAAAATATAAAATATGTATATTGTCATATTTTTGCATTAATAGGTAATAGGTTTTAAGTTTTATGACGTCTTGGTACAAACTATTTAACATTATAACTTCTTCGGTAAGTAGGTAATCATGAATTGGAACAAGCACAAATTTAAAAAAATTGGAAAAGTAAAAAGAACCAGTGCGCAAAAACGAACTTTGCACACGCTAAACAGCCAAAAAGGGAACTTTTTGAGCAACTGTATTGAAATAGTTATTTGTGCAACAAGAGAGCAAAGTTGTTTTTTCTTGCGAGTGTTGATTTTGAATCCCGAGTAAGCGAAGGAGTCTATAATTGAATCACGAGCGTCAGCGAGTGATTCTAGGTTAGAATCCTGAGAGCAGCAAGGGATTCAAATACACGAGATGCAAAAAAACTTTGGTCTCGTGTGACACATTCAATTTTTCACCTCAGCAACGAGAACATAATTTAAATGTAACATAAGAATAAAACCACATATACCTGCCTGTTTACAAAACAAACACATTTTTTTACATAGAATCCGATTATTAAGAAACAAATATAATAATCACATTTAAAACCATAAAAAGTATCCAGTAGATACAATACAAATCTCATACTCATAACATGCATTGTAAGAACTTCTTGTACTAATTTTTATAAATGTTATTAAACCTTTAAAAATGAATTTTATTAAGATTTACAAATTAAATTATATATTACATAAACATAAATAAATTTTTTAAATATATTGACCCGGATAACTCACGTCTTAAATCGAGTTTAGCTTGACATGTTTCATGTTCAAAATAAATAGATTTGTTAAAAATTCATTCAATTTAACAAATATTTATTTCAACTGTAGAGGCAGTATACGGAATTCTTTTATAAAATAAAAACAAGAGAAGCGGCTTTCGTGCAACGAGGTTGCATACTTTATTAAAAGATCGGGAAAAATTACATTTTGGAAATATTTCGTTGTCATGTAATTTATTAGCTATCGATATATTTTTAACTAGCTTTTACCCGCGGCTTCGCACGCGTAAACTATTCGGTCTGGTAGTTGCAATTGAAATTTTCGGGATTTTACAAAATTCCCTGGAAATTTCCAAAATTTATATCGTGTCTTCATTGAGTTGTGTTGTGAATAACTGTACAAAATTCAAGACTCTAAACCCAGTGCTAAAATTTAAAAAAAAAACCCTATCCAAATTCAAATTTATATCATTTATTCAGTAAATAGGCCGCAATGGGCACTTTTACACGTCATTTTTTTAAATACCAGCACTTTCGTAAAGACCATCATTGCCAAGAAGAATGCGCCGCAAGAAGCTTGGCAGAAAGTCATTTTTTCAAAATAAAATAAGTACAAAAAAATACTAAAAACTACAGTAAGTATACAATTAAAAAAATACAAAATAATAATAACAATAATACACGGATGTATGGGGTCCCTTAGTTACAAAACTATCCCGTGGAAATATCGGGATAAAAAGTAGCGTATGTGTTATTCCAGACGTCAGGCTACCTACATAACAAATTTCATGCCTCTAAGCCCAGTGGTTGTTATTTCGAGATTTTATCCCTATCCCGTGGGAATATCGGAATAAAAAGTAGCCTATGTGTTATTCCAGAGGTCCAGCTACCTACATACCAAATTTCATGGCTCTAAGCCCAGTGGTTGTTATTTCGAGATTTTATCCCTAGTTATCCCGTGGGAATATCGGGTCAAAACTCACTTAAGTGTTATTCCAGATGTCCAGTTACCTACATAACAAATTTCATGCCTCTAAGCCCAGTGGTTGTTATTTCGAGATTTTATCCCTATCCCGTGGGAATATCGGAATAAAAAGTAGCCTATGTGTTATTCCAGAGGTCCAGCTACCTACATACCAAATCTCATGGCTCTAAGCCCAGTGGTTGTTATTTCGAGATTTTATCCCTAGTTATCCCGTGGGAATATCGGGTCAAAAACTCACTTAAGTGTTATTCCAGATGTCCAGTTACCTACATACCAAATTTCATGACTCTAAGCCCAGCGGTTATTATTTCGAGATTTTATCCCTATCTCGTAGGAATATCGGAATAAAAAGTAGCCTATGTGTTTATTCAGAAGTCAGCTACTACATACTAAATTTCATGGCTCAAAGCCAGCGGTTGTTATTTAAAGATTTTATCCCTAGGTATCCCGTGGGAATATCGGGTCAAAAAGTCACCTATGTTTATTCCAGACGTCCAACTACCTACATACCAAATTTCATGACTCTAAGCCTAGCGGTTGTTATTTCGAGATTTTATCCCTATCCCGTGGGAATATCGGGATAAAAAGTATCCTATGTTTTTAATCCAGGTTATAAACTAACTTTCCGCCAAATTTTCATCCAAATCCGTCCAGCCGTTTAAGCGTGAAAAAGTAACAAACATACTCACTCACACACTCACTCACTCACTCACAAACTTTCACATTTATATATATTAGTAGGATACCAAAAATTGAATTTAAGATTGTAATCATCACATTTGATCTTATCTCTCGCTTTTTTCGTGTTGAAGTGAAATGACAGATCAAAGTATAGTTCAAATCCTCTTTGGTTCAAATATTTGGAATTCAGTGAGTTGAGTAGACAAAACACTGTAGGTACTCATCATTTAAAAAAAATAATTAAAAAGTTACTTTGTCTCACGGAGTGAGCAAAATGCGATTTTGCTCACTGATTTTTCATAGCAAAACCTGCCTGTTTGAGGTGAAAAATCTTTTTTTGACATTCTTATTTAAAAATCTCATATAGTTCTCGTAATATTGTTACTCGTTTATCGTATACCGAAATAGTTCCACGCATTTAAAATAAAGGCATGATATGGTGATAATGATAAGGGAGGAATTTTTATTATTTTTTTATGGACCCACGTGCTTATCAAAGCTCCTACTATTACGCCAATGTTCTAAAAAGGCGCCTCTTGGTCTGCATAAAGGTCTGGAAGATATGGTTCATACAATCACAAAACCAACTTAGAATGGGTCCTCAGTAAATCAGAGACCTTTGCATAAAAGATTACTTACCATTTCTTTACACGCGAGCTCTTCGGAATTCGTTATATACCTCAGCAATCTATTATGTTTATATCGTGATATCTTTCAGAGCCAATTCCTCAAATATTTTTCTCAAGTTCAATTTCCCCGACTTGGGAGTTTAATATTATCCGACATTCCTTACAAGTGGGCCTATCCTTCTTCACGGAAAATTATTTAACGTTGGAGCAGGTTTTATTATTCTTGCCATTAGGTAATTTGATAATAATATACTTATCAAGTGTACAATAAAAAAGGAAATCAAATAATAATGTGAATAGCCCGTTGACAAGTACCGAGCACGAAGACTTAATTATATCCGACTCGTTATTTATAGCCAAATGACGTAATCGTCTCCATAATTTATGCTTCTCTAAAAAATAAAGAGGTGAGTTTGTGCGTCCATTTGTTTGTTTGCATTTAAGGATAGTTTTTGAAGCTACTGAAGCGATCCTAAACATGCATCACTTTAGAACGACTTGTTTGTTAATTCCTTTTATATTGTATTCAGAACTATTAGAACAAGGTTTAAAGGAAAGAAAAGGTATGAAGCAAAGTTGGGAAAAAAATATCCTCCAGAAAATTTGGTCTCAAATTTTTCATTACTAGTACAAACCGTGCCAGCAGCTAAGTATTAACATACATGTATACAAATGCTTACCTCACTAGACGTCAGATAGCAGATCCTGGAGTCGGTGCTATCGATGGAGGCCTGCTGCACGATCCCATAACGAGAAGACTCGCGGTCGCTTGTGTATTCGGAGCGCACGCTGTCTTGACGATCGAACACGCCCCTAGAAGTAAAAGAAAACCTATAATGTGGAAAAAAGATAATTGCGAGCTCCATTTTCATTTTGGAGAATGGAAATCTATAGAAATTAAAATATTAAACCCAGGTAAGGTTATGAGGTAAAACATCAATTAATTATTTATGATGTTTGTGAAGATTGCCATTTATTTTAAAGGACGGTCTGGACAATATCAATTCGTGTAAATGAAATAAAGTATGTACATATAGGGATAGTCATTTGCTCTGTTTTATGACCGTTGCAAATTTATTTCTAGGGTAAAATGCATAATGGATAAGGTAGTTTTGTTCATTCAGAGCACTTATCGATAAAGAAGAAAAAAGGCCTTAAGACCTATGATATTAGGTACTAGGTCCCAAACTTGATGTTTAAATATGTCACTTTAGTGTCGTTAAGTAAAAATATTATATAAACGTTATACCACAGGTTATACGATCCTGTTCTCAACTTGCAGGGTTTTAATCACTGTAAAAAGCTTTTGCGAACATTACACCTCGTGATTTTAATTCCCAAAGGAATATATTTTCCGAGTTCTGTGTTTGCACTATCTAGAAATTGGTTTGAGTGAATAAAACCATTCTGAATGAAAGTTCCAACAGTGACGTTCTGGCGTCTGGCTTTAGGACGGGTAAGTTAAGATTATTTGATTAACTAAACTGAAACTAAAGAACATGCTCTTCAGACTACTAAAACTGAGCTGTAAGTCTTTGCTAAGAAATTAATTTTTGTACATCGTTTTACTTACCTACAGTGCAACCTCGATATAAAAAATCGGAAGGG
Organism: Choristoneura fumiferana; assembly: GCF_025370935.1. NCBI lineage: Eukaryota > Metazoa > Arthropoda > Insecta > Lepidoptera > Tortricidae > Choristoneura > Choristoneura fumiferana. The sequence goes on along the minus strand of NC_133483.1, from coordinate 11,897,575 downwards.
AACAAGTATATATTCGTTATATCAAGTAATTTGTTAAACTGAGGTTTGTTATATTGAGGTAAGGTTGGTCTAAAATTTGTTAATTAGAGGTATTTAAACTTTTTTTTGGTGGTTATCAAGAGGTTGCTCGTAAAAAACGTTAAAAAGCGGTTTAGAGTTGACAAAATTCGTTAATTAAAGGTATTGACATTTTTTTGACGCTTGAACATTCGTTATAAAGAGGTTGATCGTAAAAAAAAAACATAATGTAAAGTTGTATTTTACATTGACTCTTATGGACAATTCAAGGGTATTAACAAAAATTTGTTAAATCGAGGAAGTCGTTATATCGAGGTTCGTTATTATTAAGGTTGCACTGTAATAGGTACTGAACTGTTATTGGGCGTGTAGGTATGTAAAATTCCTTTGCAAGTCAAAATATAAAACAACAAAAAACATGAAATATTATTAAAAATTACAAGGCTTCTGGCGGGCCATGTCGATCATAAGCGATGAGAAAATTATACCTTACTTTGTATAAGTTTTTCATACAATTTGTTACGAACTTGAAAACCATTATTTCCCCAAAAGTGCTGTTTCAGCTAGGTAGATCGAATTTCGTATTTTGAATTAGGTAATTTCGTAACGCGTAGATCCGGGCGGATCGAATGACTGAACGGAAAAGTTTGTAAACTTCGTATATTCGTACGGGGATTTTTTTTCTAACAGGCTGCGAAAATGTCGCTTCTCTTCCGTTATAACATGACATAAAGATGTTGATAAAGTTTATCAGAGCAGTTCTAGCCAAGTGAAGAAACATTTATGAGCTCGCACCAAAATGTGTAGCGATTGAACGCAGTTTAGATTTATCTTTTAGACATTGATATAATATTTTTCAATTTATAGTTTCCTTGGATGTATTTGCGTGCAATTTTCCTTAATTACCCTATATAAAATTTATTACCTAAATTGGCATTTTCACATCAAAGCGTAAATTTTCTCATTTGAGAAAAGTGAATGACACTTCTAGGCGAAATCGTCCACATGTAAGTATGCTTAGTTATTTAAAGAGTTTGAAAGTGAACAATTTGTAGTCAAAATACCACCAACGGGACCTATCACGCTAACACACACGAGTAATATTTACCTCGATGTTGCGGCTACATTGCAGTGGCCGTGAGTCTACTCGTGCTATTTTGACTATGAGTGAAAATCACGAAAGTTTAAAACGTTCAACAATTTGTTACAGCCTAATGATCAGTAATGTCCTGCGGAGACCCATCGGATTAATTTATTTATCATAGTCTCGCACACAAAAGATAAGAGCGAGTAATAACTAATGGGGCGAGAGTGGAGAGTACATTTGTCCGCTAACGACGGGCTGCGAGCGATAGATAAATTAACGGTTTATCCGAGTTTTCGGTTTAACTACCACCATAGTTTCCGAATGAGTATTCTATTCAATTTTCTAAACAAATGAAATCACGTTGACGTGTCTGAAAGGGTACTTAGATTACATTGTACTGTACGCATTAATCATTGTTTATGGTGGGTTTAAGCGCCTTTGCCTCAGTCAGTTATAAACTTGTCCTGAACAAGAATGTAAATTATTAATAAAATCTTTTCTTGCTACTTTTTTTATTAAGTCATTTACGACATAGCGTGGTTAAACACGATAAATCGACCTAATATTTCGCAGTAATATTGAAATCAAAATGATGCTTTACAAAGTGTTATTTTTTAACTAATCAATTTATTTCGACTTATCGGATTTAACCACGCCACTTTTACGACTCTTTGTGTAATATAATGGAGTCTTTAAATTAAACAAAATGAATTCAATTTATACCGCGGTTTGCACAGAAGTGTGCATTTAATGATTTCAGTTAAGTATATACCTACCCTTTGTTAACAAATGAAGATGAACTCTTTCAAGAAATTGATCTGATTTTGAGGACAATGGTTGGCAAAATTGGTTCGTATATCATAAAGGTCCACACAAAGCGGGCGTCTCTTTCGTATCCACATCGGTTGTTGAGATGGGCTCTCATTGAATGATCGACCGACTCCATTATATCCATAGTAGTAGTGTTCGTAGGTCGAGTATATTGAATACCGTTTAGTTTTCATTTAGGCACGTAGGTACGTTTCGTTAGGTACTTTTTCTATTCATTTGTTACATTCTTTTGAATAGTCAATTAATTAAAATGAATTGTGAGTTGTTATGTCTTTTGCTATTCCAAGACGTTCCGTTCATCATCCCAGCCTATATACGTCCCACTGCTGGGCACAGGCCTCCTCTCAGAACAAGAGGGCTTGGGCCATAGTTCCCACGCGGGCCCAGTGCGGATTGGGAACTTCACACACACCATTGAATTGCTTCGCAGATTTGTGTAGGTTTCCTCACGATGTTTTCCTTCACCGCAAAGCTCGTGGTAAATTTCAAATGTAATTCCGCACATGAATTTCGAAAAACTCAGAGGTGCGAGCCGGGGTTTGAACCCACGACCCTCTGCTTGAGAGGCGATAGGTCAAACCACTAGGCCACCACGGCTTCTTATTATATTATGTATAATGCACACAAATTATCTTTATATCAGTGAAACGTTTCTAGGTTTCCACACCACATAAGAAAAATTGGAACCCTTACCCCAATCATATAGGATCACTCTTGTGTCTGTTTGTCCATCAGTTATAGCCGATTTACTCGGAAACTACTGGACCGATTCAGTAGTGATATGCATTATGTAAGTCGGTGACCTAAAGAAGAACGTGTAACGTCAATAAATAAATTTAAAATTGAGGTCAGTTTCGAGGGGTACTTAAATTAGAAAATTAATCTAGTTTAATTACATTTTCGTTGCCTATCTTTTTTTGATTTCTGAAAAAAAAACACTATCCGCCACCAGCAATTGCTGGCTTCATACTCGTTGTATAGAACGGATTCGCAAGCTAGGCATTAATGTACTATTTGTACAGCTACGCCCACGTGTAGCCGTTTCGATGATATGTAAGCATACCAAGAGTTTGCTCTGTAAACTCTGAAAAGTTGCGAGAAGTAGGTAAATTATGTTCTTATACTTCGAGATTTACAAGATTTTTTTAATCATCCGAGTTTTTTCAGCCAGATCGCTAGATTAGTGTTGCAGAACATTGTATTTATTATACGATTCTATGATTTAAAATGTACTTAAAAAAAAAAAAAATCGGGATGTTAATACTAGTCACATAATTTTAATCATCTATTAACTGTTTAGAACAGAAAGCAACACTTGAACACCCAAATGACACAACCGAAAGAATTTACAGAACTGAACGGCAATTTTGCCACTGTATCCGCCCGTCCGTCCAGGCGCATTTGACAAGAACTGCGTGCCTGAAAACACGAAACTTAGTGCGCTCTGTAATAAGCAACGCCAGTCAAACCGCTATTACGAGACGTTATTATTACATAGCATAATACCTAGTACCTATCAACTGTGTCGCGAATAAAATGTAGGTATTTTGAAAATTAACGAATGTACGAAAACATTTGTCAGCCACAATTAAAAAAAGTAGAAAAAAGATTTACAATGGTGCTTTTTAGAACTTACAGAATTATTTTTTTAATCGCCTTTATATTTAGGTAGGTACATCACGACTTTGTTCAACGAGTTGTTCGCTCATCTCATCTCCAAAATTTGTTAAAGTTCCGCCAAGTAAATTATGACCCTGTTTTTCGAGATCGTATGCTACGTAATATACCTAGTGTTGATGTCGGTATGTCATTATTACATTACATAAGTGAAAGAAGTCGTATAAGTTCCATTTTTCCGCCAGTTTTGCGGTTTACTTGATGGTGTTTACCGCACGCCCGCATTTCACAGTTTTCCCTAACTTTCCCTCAAGGAGTTACATTCACAAATAAGTATGTACGAGTTGTGGTTGTGCTAACTGCCAGTTATATAACGCTATACATAAAATAACCTAACCATAAAAAAAAACAATTTTAATACAAGTTTTTTTGCTGAATGTAGTTTTTGTTGACTGTACTTGCATTGTCACCCAAACTACATTTGCACACCAAATTTCAAGCTGATGCTATAAGCCGTTGAAGAGTTCTGTCCTGCGGAGACGATCCTGGCTGGACTACCAGGATGTCACTACTAGATTATTGTATTGTCAGGTGATTTACATACGTATTCCAAATTTCAAGTCAATTTGACTACTGGAAGCTGGTCAAATTTAACTTGCAAGATTTGATTACAGACACACACACAGACCGACAACGGGACAGGTGAAACTAAATAAAAGCTTGTAATAAGCCATAACGATACGGCCTTGTGTTTTGTGTTATTGTTACGGCGTCGGTAGATATACATATTTACTAAGGTGAGGGAGGCTAAGTTCTTGAGGTTATGATTATGTTATGATTAAGAGAGACCTACAAATTTGTACGGATGTTTTTTTTATTTACGTACGGATGTTTTAAAATTTGTAGGTATCTATGAATATCCAGTGATAGCAGCCCTGCTTCTAAGCAAATTATACAACGTCTCTTATTTAATGACTATCTTTTTTAATGACTGGATGTTTTGATTGCGTTGATTAGGAGTTTGATTTTCTCTGTTTTAAGACCTGAGTATTGGATATTAATTTCAGATTCATACCTTCACGCGTTTCTAAGAAAAGGGCCTTGACAGATGAACAGAAAGACGGACAACAAAGTGATCCTATAAGGGTTATGTTTTCTCCTTTTGAGGTACGGAACCTTAAAAATAGGCGAAACAAAACCCTCTGCGTAACTGACCCTTCTTCCATCATAACTACCCCATCTACAGATGTAGTCATCGAGTAAACACGAAAACCACGACTTCTTATGAAGACGACTTCATTATCATATTACACGACTGACGAGCTTATGTCCATTAATATAGAACTTTATGTCAATCATTTAACACGATAGTTGATTGATACCGAGTCTCAGTTTCCAAATTCCTACGATTACAAAACCTTAAAAAAAAAAAAATATATATCATGGGACATTTGACACCAATTGACCTAGTCCCAAACTAAGCAAAGCTTGTACTATGGATACTAGGCAACGGATAAACATACTTATATAGATAAATACATACTTAAATACATATTAAACATCCAAGACCCGAGAACAAACATTCGTGTTATTCACACAAATATCTGCCCCGGCCGGGATTCGAACCCAGGACCTCAAACTTCGTAGTCAGGTTCTCTAACCACTTAGCCATCCGGTCGTCGACCTTGCTTTCTATGTCTATGACCTACAAAATCTTACCTCTGTTCAAAGCTATCTGCTCGATTGCTTCTATATCCGGAGTCGTTCAAGCTTCCTTCATGCCGCAAGCTTGGCAGGGAGTCCCAGGGGGAGCGGCGCGGGCCAGGTTGGGGGGCGCCCCGCCACCCGTCCGAGTGCCGGTACCACGCCGCACGCGCCGATTCGCCGATGCAGGATGCGCACCGTGATGCACTTACAAAACTGGACAAAAGAAAGAACTAATTGAACTAACTTGAACTAAACTGACATAGATGGAACATAATTATCAGGCAAAATACTTCCGGATCGTTTCCATCGTAGTATTCGCTAATCCTGCCGCCAAGCAGTAGTACTGGCGCTGCTGTGTTTCGGCGCGGAGAGTGAGATAACTGGTGAAATTACCGGCACATGAAATATTCTATGTTAGTCATCTAGTTTGGAAACGCATCTGAGATCTTCAGATGTTGGGTGATGGTATTCACTTACTATTAGATGAGCCACTTGCTCTTTTGAAACATATTAATGAAATATTATGATATGTTGTGATATAGCGTGAAAGAAACCCAGTCAAAGGAATTTAAAATAAATATGAAAAATGATTTTTATTTTGGTTTAAGTGACAAGACAAACACGACAGTTAATAACAAACAATTGGTAAGAAAACAACCATAGACTTCAATACTTTCCCTCACTTTAGAAAATAAATAGTCGCGCACATTGGTCACTTTGCATTTTAAATAGTTAGGTACACTGTAAGGGATGTTTCTTCTTTTAAGGATTTTCCATTTCCATTTGTGTAAAACCACTAGTCTCAATGCATGACATAGAGACGAAAACGTTGGACGAGGCAGTGCCTTCGTGAGAACATGTGCCACCTGATATGCTGTGCCGATTCTCTCAACTTCTATAGTGCCTTCAGAAACCAGTTCTCTTACATAGAAGTGTCGTATGCGGATGTGCTTGGTTCGCTTGTGAAACTCGGGATTGTGGGCAAGCCGCACAGCGGAATAACGGCAGACAACTCCAGTAGTGGATCGTGCAGTTTCTCGGTCTCCACTATGGTCTGCATAGCTAAATCCTTCTAGCATGCCGGGTAAACATCGTGCTTTATATTTTATTCCATGAGAACATGTGCCTTTAATGTAACGTAGAATACGCTTCACTTTAAGCCAATCCTCTTTGGACGGGGATTCTAGTTTTCTTGAGCCAACTCCCACAGCATAGGCTATGTCCGGACGTGTTCCTACCATGAGATATGCTAGAGCGCCAACAGCTTCTCGATATGGAAAAACTACCACTTCCTCGGTTTCAGCTTTCCCTGAACTTGAAGGTTCCTTTTCCATCGGTGTTGTATTCCTTGTTCATCTTTGCATAAGCTTCTTGGTTTATTATAATTTAACCACCTTCTTCTCTTTCAATCTGCAAACCTAAGTAATGAGACGCAGGCTTCGTAGTAATCTGCAGTCTTTGCTTTAAGTGATAAAGCAACGTATTGGCGAGGTCTTCATCTGTAGCAGCTACTAATCCATCATCTACGTACAGCGTGATGAGTAGCTTCTTGCCATTTACTTGCATGGTATTAAGGCAGCAGTCGGCTTCACACTGCTTAAAGTCCATATCTAATAAAAATATTTTCAAAGCATGAATTCCAACACCTTGGAGCTTGCTTTAGACCGTATAGGCTTCGATTGAGCTTCCAGACTTTTGATGATCCATCATTATATCCTTCAGGTTGTACGTAAATTTCTTCTTTTCAATTTCCACTCAGGAACGCAGTACGGACATCAAACTGAACAAGGTGTAAGCTTTAATGTGCACTGACACTCGGTACAGCTCTGATTGTTGCTAGGCGGGAAACCGGACTAAAAGTTTGATCATAGTCTTGACCTTTTCTTTGTTTGAACCCTTTTACGAAAAGCCGGCCTTTATACTTGTCAACGGAGCCATCTGGGTTCTTTTTAATACGCAGCACCCATTTGCAGTAGAGGGCTTTTCTACCTTCTGGTAACATGCAAGGCGTAAAAACTTTCGAGTTCTTTCAGTGATTTCATTTCGCTGTTCATAGCTTTATGACATTCTTCACTATCGTCTCGCTTCATTGCATCTGAAAAATTTGATGGATACGTTTCTGTAACAAGAACAGATTCATTAAATCTTTCAGGTCGCTTAATTTTGCTACGGTCGCGCCAATTATAACGCGGCGGCGGTGGCGTCGCTCATGGCTAAGGCAATGACTGGTCAGCATCATGAAATTCTTCCTCTTCAGGATCGTCGCCATCATCTATATGTTCGCGATCTTCCAGCGGACTATGAACAATGTCTCCTGTTGGAACTTGTTCTGTTAATTCTCCCTCGAAAGTTTGTTCACGATCGTTGGAATATCTGTCGTAACTTGCAGATTCAGTCGTGACAGGATTTTCGCATATTTCTGATGTAGCCGACTTGTTACTTTCAACTTTATTTTGCAACGGCATTTGCATAATGTACTCCCTCGTGTCTGTGGCGATTTCTTCAGATGCAGGTGCATTATCATTGACGGCAAGAGGCTTCTCATCAAAAATTACATCACGGGAACGGACGAGTGTGTTTCTCTTTCCATCAGTAATCCAAATGCGATTACAACCTTCGTCATAACCAACGAGTCTGCCTTTGATAGCTTTTTTATCAAGCTTCTTCCGCTTTTGCTTCGGTACATGTACGTACGCAGTACAACCTATAATTCGGAGGTGCTTTATTATAGGACCGGTATCTGACGAGGAGTTTGTAGGACCGGTTCTATTAAGGATGTACGCCGCTGTATTTATAAGTTCAGCCCTTATTTCTTGAGGCATAGCTTCGTGTGCATACATCATAGATCTCGCTGTCTCTACAGAGTTCTATTTTCTCTCTCACTTGATCCATTTTGCCCAATTCCATGCGAGTTTAGAATATTTCGAACTAACTTATTGTCAAATTCGCCTT